>NC_135778.1:39259094-39559094 GCF_028453695.1 Augochlora pura
ATTAATATAAACTATACTAATCCATTTATATTATTACCATAAACTCTATTAATCCAGTTATATTATCAACACAAACTATATCAAAGTTGACGAAACATTCCTCTCGAAGCGATGGCCTCTCTTTAATTTTTATTTAAACGATGAAGTACTGTCCAATGCAAACAGCGTCGACGAGTCACCGTTCCAAATAATTAACGCTCCGTTGCACCAACTTGCAGCGAGGTGCCGGTGCGACGACCCTGGCTCCTCCCAAAGAATTCATTTGCCTCGTTCAATGCTGGTACCGAACGATCCGTTGCAGTTTCAGAAATTGTAAAGACGTTCTCGAAAAAAGAAAAATGGGCTCGCACAGTCCGCGGCAATTGAAAACCGTGCCCCTATACTTACACGCGCGCCGATCAATTCGATCGGCAATCTAGACGCCTCACGAATCTCCAGAAAACTCGCGTCATCGTCTCGAAAGTGTCTTGGATATCTTCGACCCGTATACGCGTCCAATGTATGCACATATTTTCGAGCTGCGTTTCTTTTTATCGCGGCCAGCGCGGTGCACGGTCCGGATGAATGCATTTTCTGAAAAGAACAGTCGACGGCGAGGATCGCGGCTACGGGGATTCCCCGCTGCGTGGAACGGTCTGCGGGCTATTTCAAAATTGTTCACATACATTTATGGCGTTTATGGTGGAACATGTTGGCCGGCACGTTGTCATTAATTCGAATCATCCTGACGTGATGTTGTATTAAGACGAAGTTGCCTTACGTATAGAGAAATCGATGTTTCTAAATGTGGTTTTCCTAATCGTCGACTTTTTATTCTGTTCTAGTGTAATAAATTAACTAATTGAGAATACTGCATGCTCTTTTCACTTTTTATATAAATAAAATGAAGGCATTCACGTTTTCAAAGGAACGAGCACCAGAAGTTTCAGCTTCTCTTAACCTCAAAACAATGTTTAAGTGTTGTCGAGCATTTAAATATCTTTTGGGTAATTAAAAATATGAAATAGGTAATTAAAAATTGGGTAACTAAATTTGGGTAACTAAAAATTGGGTAACTAAAAATTGGGTAACTAAAAATTAGTTAACTAAAAATTGGGTAACTAAAAATTAGTTAACTAAAAATTGGTTAATTAAAAATTGGGTAACTAAATTTAGGTAACTAAAAATTGGGTAACTAAATTTGGGTAACTAAAAAATGGGTAACTAACAATTGACTAATGAAAAATACAAAAGGTATAAAAAAAGTTAAAATTAATGGCATTTAGCTATTTTAAAACGCAGTCGAATTTTTCACGTGCACAAATAAGCCTCGTAAATGCGACTACACCAACTATACAATTTCTTAACAAATCAACGCCCAAGAAAAATTAAACAAAGCAACAATTTACACCAGGATACCTCGCTAAACATTTTTACATTTTTAAATCGTAACAAGCCGTGTATCTATAGATAGTATGCAGCTATAGATACAATAGTTCCAATCCGATTTTTCCATAGCCACTTGGGGCACGATCGCGATATCGAGACGTTCAATTTTTTCGGCAGCCATACCCTTCTCCTCTCTCTTATTTCATCGTCGATAGTGCTCATGAACGTACACGCTAGACATGTGGCCGATGTGTTTTCAATAATGGGACTTTTAGCGTTCCCGTCCGTACGTGTCCACATACGAGTCCTATTGCGTATTTGCCGAGGGATGCTGGCGGACAGATGTGTGCATGCCTGTAAGTGGATGCGCTTCGCACACAGAGCCTTTCCTTTCCAGTGATTTTTCGGGTGGCTCGATTCCGCACGCACCGCGCATAACCGAGACGATCGTCCTTTAGAAATTGCTTCGGCATTATTTCTCGATCGATTTAATTCGCGACTTTTATAATTATTAATTTGTTTATTAATTTGTAATTGCGAATTTGGGAATTTTAGTTCGATATTAGGGTTATAATATCAAATTAAAATTCCCGGAATTTTAAATAAGGTATTTTAATTATTATTTAACTAAGGAAAAAATTGTTTTCTTTTTATTATTTCTAGATTTTACGGCAATCTTTTGAAATCGAAATTCAGATGCCATCGAAGTGTTAAATTATGGTATATTCAGGCCAAAGATGTAACTATGGCCTCGCGTTGCTTCTCTCACCCATTAAAGTATAAAGGACATTGAACAGGATGTTGCACCACATCCTCCATGCATTCCAAACCTGTCTCTTAGCGGCCCTCGTTCACTGTGTCTTCCATATTATATATACCTTCTTGCAAAGGAACGCATTAAAAAAAAACGGTGGCGAAACGGCAGCTGCTTCGCTTTGCAAAACGAAACGATTTCTATGCTAACGGAAATCTAAGGATTATATGGAACGATAAAAGAAGGGGTTAATTCGTTGTATTAAATACAATCAGGTTTCGAAAATATTTGCTGACCCTTCGTGGTTATAGTGTTAAAATTTATTTATTTAATATCACCTTGAGTCATTTATTAGGGACGACTGCTTTAATAAAATTTTATATTTGCAATACTTCCATATAAAAATATGGCAGAGATGTGATATGGTTAAATGGATTATGGTTAATAAAATATGGATAATGGTTAATAAAATTTCTTCGAAAGAAAAATAATATCGCGTAATGCGGTTATACCAGAAACAAAACAGCAATTATGGTTGGGGAAGCGAACCACGCGGAAGGCGGTCTCTCTCCCTTACGGACTAAACCGTCCGTGTAGGTTGACACAGTGCTATCGAATGCTCGGCTGGAAAATGGGTGTCTCCTTGGGGAGACGAAGCGATTCATGATTACTACACAGAATCAGAACATCTACGGGGACCATTACCGAAGACGTATTGCGGCCCGGGACATTTTTACAATGCTTTTATATTCGAACGACTAATAGAAATTCATTTGTTCATTTCGTTGCGATTCCTTGTCCATTTAGTCAGCATTTTCCTTTCCTTACCTTTAATTCTCAGAACTGGAAGACACTGTAGTATGTTTGTTAAATGTTAGCTCTTGGATAACTATTTTATATTTTTAGATTACTTATATTGCTATTTAATATTTTTATATTTTTAAATTACTTATATTACTATTTTATATTTTTAAATTACTTATATTGTATATTTTTAAATTACTTATATTACTATTTTATATATTTAAATTACTTATATTACTATTTTATATTTTTATGTTACCTATATTACTTATATTGCTATTACTTGGTATAACAAAAATGCAAAGAAACTGTCGCCTACAATGAACGTTTAAAAAATTACCCCCGCTAGTTCTTGGTAACTTACGTGCACCTAGACATAACCTCGAAAATTTCATTTAGAGAAAAATTCAAGTCATTCAAGACGAGCTTGAAAAAAAACGTTATACCAACCTAAAAGTATCGACTAATTTTTATTGCAACTCTTGCATGCAACTGAAAACATTCTAATGAAAATAATTATTGTTACGTAACGATCGCAATTTGATGAATTTTCAATTTCTTTTTATGGTCAATTTTGGTACTGATCATAATAGTTATGGGACCATAATAATTATGAAAAATTAAAAAGAAAAATTACTAGATAAATAACAGAAATCTTTCTATACATTTTATTGACCAAGCAACGATATTCACCCTTTCTTTTTAAAGGTTAAAAAGCAGCGTGAGAATTTCACACGGTCTTGTTAGGCGACGGCACACGAAACCAATCGAATTTTCTCGCGTGCCGCGCGACCGCACCGCAGACGCGCGAGCCCCGATTATGGTCGGTCGAACTAAAAGTTACACGTAATCAGTCGTTCTCTCTTTCTTTTTTTTTCTCTTTCATCCGTCGGCTTTGATCAAATACAATTATCGGGTCGTCGCGCGCGCGCGCGATTCGTTTGCCGAATCTTGAATTACACGGGGCGCGGTGGTGGTTGGTCGCGTGCCGTTAGATAAGATACCACGGTCTTTTTACGGTGGTCGGAACAACGGCGACAGATTCGAAAGCGATTCGTGTTATAGTTTATCGGCGTTGCCGCCGCGTATCTGTCGCATTTTCTATGTCAATCAAAACTCCCGAGGCAAATCGTAATCTATCCGTTCAAACAGCTCCGATTTTTTTTTCTGCTTAGTTCGCGTGAAACAGCCGTCGCACGGCGATGTTATTCACCAAAATTATTTTATTAACTTTTGACAAGAGCGCTTGGTAATTATAATACTCGATAATAGGTAATGCCATAATCGCTACGATGGTAGGCGCCATTTTTCCAAATTAACCTAAAACCATTTTTCAATCCACTCTTTTACTTGATTAAGTGTTTTAAGTCCTCAAATTTTCCAATCTGACGTTATCAAAATACGATAATTAATAACAATAGTACACATCATATTTCATAGTCTCCATCTGTCCATATACACTTGGGTGACAATATAAATAATGAACTATATAATAAATACAATAATGAACTAAATAATAAATCTAATAACGAACTAAATAGAAAATCGAATAATGAACTAAATAATAAATCTAATAATGAACTAAATAATAAATCTAATAATGAACTAAATAACAAATCTAATAATGAATTAAATAATAAATCTAATAACGAACTAAATAATAAATCGATTAATGAACTAAATAATAAATCGAATAATGAACTAAATAATAAACACAATAATGAGCCAAATGATTGACCGAACCGAAGTAGCAGCTCTCAATTCACCCGACGATGGAGCGGAAAAATCACGTCGCCCGGCTGTTTACGGTTTGGTGTGCCAAAACAAATCCTTCTTCCCTGAACGATTCGTTGCATTCGCCGCTCTGCGGTGTGTCTCGTGCCGCGCCCGGTCTACGGCGGCGCGTGCTCGTTACGCTCACGTACGCGCCCGTGTAGACGCCGTCGTGTGTGAAAATGCACACGTGCCGCCACATCCACGGCGTGCGCGTGCACGGGGCCGAAGAGTGGCAGCCGATAGAAAAAGGACGATATACGCGCTTACGGTGTATGTACCCCGTGCGGCTACGCGTATCCTGTGTACCCCAAGCGGCGCGGTGTATCATACTGTACCATGTATAACGCGGGGTACGCGTGCGTATAGACGCGGTGTAAATGTGTGCGCATAAACGCGGGGTACGTGTGTGCATAAACGTGGGCTTCGTGTGTATAGACGCGGGGGTACGCGTGTGCGTATAGAGCAAAGTCCCGGTTGCAGGATGCGCGTATACGTGTGTTATGTATGGACCTATCTGCGCGTATGCGCGAGTGTGTTAGAAGCCGGGCGCGGCGTGACGGCAGCCCGCCGCAAGCGTCCCGGAGCCCGGTGTGTACCTAAAGTTGGATAGGGTGCACGACCCCCCCGTCACGAGAAGTACACACATGCAGATAAGGCCAGGTGGTATGACGTGGCTCTCTCTTATGGGGGCGCGTATGGGGGTTCTCTACCCATGGGCAGCTGCAGCTTGATTCCGACAATGCACCGGCACAAAAAGCCTAGTGGAAAAGACCACCGTGGCTTCGTAGCGTGCTTGGCACCGCGATTAGGGGGGGATGGTGCTGCTACCAACCATTGGCTTGGGTATTATAGTTTTCGATTTGGAAATTCTCGACCCGGCACCCGGGAATTCTCCGCTAATCGCCAATTATTTCGGGAGAACCGGAAACGAGGATACGTTTCTCTGTCGTCTTTCGATTCAACAGATTGATACGTTTACGGGGGCCTGAGGTGCATCCCCTTTGTTCTCTGTGACGAATTTATTTATTTATGTTTTTGTTGGTGAATTTTAGGGGACTGTGTGGAAATTTATAGGTTTTTTAACAGTTTTGTTGTTGTTTGAGGAGTAGTAGTATTATTTGCAATTAGGATGTTAATTTAACGAAATTGAGATATTCGACTGAAGATACAACCTTTGTGCGAAATAAAATGTTCCGTTTTAATTGCAAGAGGTAGAGGTTAACTATTACATTAAAAGATAATAGTTACATCACAAGGTTACTATATTAAGAGACCAACATTGCGACTGTCTACGCAAAGTTCGAATAATTTCTTCCCTCTCCGCTTATTCTACGAATAATTATTAATTTTCGAAATTTCATAGCATAAATATAATTCAACGCAATAACACTTCCTTTCAAGCTAAAAATATCTCAAAAATTCACGTTCGACCATCGATTATAATTTATTTCATATTTTATAACCTCCAAAATTCCTTAAATTCCAGTGAAAATTAGATCTGAAAATTCTAATATAAATCAATTTCGCGACGACAATTAACATCGAATAATTAAATGTTCAACCACCGTGCGATGTTTCTCAGTCGACTGCACGCCGTTACGCCAATGGCACAATGTCGAAGACGTCACACGCGTGCACCTTCAACACGCGGCGGTGCCTCGAAGACGCGCGCGCCTGTGTTCGTAAGAACCCGTGACGTCATCCTGTAAACGTCAGAAGGAAGCAGGTTGCATTGATATCGCCGGGCCCGGGGTCTCGTGGGCTACGGTTAAGGTGCGCGCCGCGCGTAGTAAGGGGCCAAGGTCCATTCACCGAGAGATGTATCTTTAGAAGACGCGTGCCGCACCGAACAATGCTCGTTTCTTAGAGGGAGAGGGGTGGCACAAAGAAACCACGGCAAGCAAACACAAAGATGATTGTGAGAGCGGCCGGATCTTTTGCACTTGCTCCGGTACAGAAGCCGGTGCTCTACCCGGATACGTTTCAGCTGGCGGTTCCTTCGTAGTAGATAATTACGTTAACTAGGGGGGTGGTTGGTACACATTTCTATATATCGTGGTTTTTATTTAACATTTTATATGCCATTTTTATCCATTTATACGAAGATTAGATATAAAAATCGTACACATAAAAATTAGGTTATGAATGTTCCTTTTAAGGTTATGGTATACGGAGTGTCCCAAGAGTTACTTGTAATTGATAAATTAGGTCATTTGTAGTAACTTTTTCCTTAGCGCGAATACGATCCACGCCTTTGTTTGCAAGTTATTAACAAAAAGAAGTGGCCAATAGGAGGCGAGAACGGCTGGCCGCGAAGCAGCCGAGCCAATGAACGGAACTCGGCTTCGTTTAAATTGAGTTTGCGTTGGCCGAGCTCGCATCTCATTGGCCACTGTTTTTCGTTAATAATTTATAAACAAATAAAAAGACACGAATTACATTTGTGTTAAGAAAAAATAAGCTACGTTAAATTATTTCAGGAATTCTTCATTTCTCGACTTCGGAAGACCTCGAATTCTAATTTCGAATTATTGATTTCTAAAATTCGAATTTCTAGGACACCCTGTACGCGGTAAATAACAAGAATAGAGCGAGAGGCTCAGTCTTTGCTCGGTTAATCGAAAAAGCCCTTAAACAACTTTGGCTAATTGCGCCCGGCCGCCGTGCAATTATATTGATGGAACGCCGTGAATGAGAGGCATTAAACATTTCCCTTCGATAATATACTATTCGATCGCAGCGAGCCCCAACGGCGGGCGTAAATATTGACCGGCTAGTAAAGATTATTCGCGATCTATGTAAATACATTACGAACACTGGACGGGAATCTCAATTTATTACCGCGGCGTAATGTCACGAATCGGCCAATATCCAATAGTTTCTCTGTGCAACGTGCGCCCTGTTTTAGATGCAATTTAACGTCTTATTAATCATCGTGGGTTATAAATGTTGTGGAATAACTGATAAATCCTACATTACCGATAAGTAGCAGAACGACACCTAGTGTCTAATTAGGCATCCTCTGTACTATGACTCATCCAAATTTTTAGTCTAGTCACTTCCATAGTACACATACCACGTGTATTAGAGAACAACCCAATAAAGTAAAACACATAATAGTAAGAACCACGCTTCTAATTAACTAAAACATTAAAAACCTCAACAATAAATACAGTTGATAAAGCAAATCGATGATTAAAAAAATCTCTCGACGTCGAAATATTTTCGCCTGTACATTTCACTACAAAGCAGTGAATTAACTTTTAAGATAAATTAATTATAGTACAGTATTAGTATATTAGTTAATTATAGTATAGCATAAAACATTAATTATAGTTTCGAATTTTAAAATGCTTGCACAATTAAAAACTGTTTATTTAATTTCGTCGTGACGCCATCGAAGCATAGCATCTTATTTAACTATAATCGATACGTTATTGCTAAAATTCTATAAAAACAGTTTAAAATGCAGTAAAACCTCTTCTCTGCAAAGACGTTGTTATAAAAAAAATTATTATACGCAAAAAGAAGTATTATAAATACATTTATGAGCAGAATAGTCCGAGGACCTTCTGGCTAACACGAAACGTGTTCGTTCTGGTAAGTAAGACACACGGGGGGGCATAATTTCCCTATCTTTATCCCAATCAAATCCTACTTCTGTTAATTAGAAAATGTGTGTTTGTTTGAATAAAAGGGAGAAAGAGATGGACAGACAGATACAGAGAGAGACACACAGCAGGACAGGGAACCAAAGAGAGAGAGAAAGAGAGAGAGAGAGAGAGAGAGATACGTGTTTGCCACGTCCCATCGTAGCAGCCCATATGGCTTATTGTTAGCGTGAGCAAACGCGTGTGCGGCATTACGATGCTTAGCTATTAATTGATTGGATACGTATTTAGTATGCAGATAAATGTATCTCGGTCTGATTATCGGTGTTGCTCGAGTACCATCCGCCACGGCACGCACAGGCACGGGCGCGCGCGAGCTAGCATAAGCCCCGAGCACGAGAACTCTCTCGCTCTCTCTCTCCGACTGACTGTTTTCGATCACCGCGATCGAGCCACGGCTGCGCCAGAAACACCAAACAGGTGGTTAATTTAGGGAAAGGACGAGGAGAGGCTCGTCGTCGTCGTCGTTTCGCGCTCGTAAAACATGTTCTTCGGATAGATAACCGGTAATAGTTGCACGTACGAGTCAATTAACTACACGCTTTATGATTCAAGCGCTTAGGTTATTAACTGATCTTCGGATCTTTAGGCATCCATGCGTTTATGGCGCGTATAACTATGTGAAATGTAATGGGGAATTGTGAGCAAATGTTGACGCTATTTTCAACGATATTTTGTATTATTTTATTTATTGATTCTGTCGGAGCAGAATTCATTCGACGATTAAATTCGATAATTCGGAATTAATTCGGTATATTAGAATTAATTCGATAATTCGGAATTAATTCGGTATTTTAGAATGAATTCGGTAATTTAATTCGATAATTCGATAATGTAGAATTAAAACGACTCGAGAAAGGAAGGAAATAATTTCATTCGATAATTCGATAATTCAGACTTAACTCGGTAATTCAGAATTAATTCGATAATTCAAAATTAATTCGTTAATTAAATTCGATAATTCGATAATTTAGAATTAAAACGCGTTAAGAAAGAAAGGAAATAATTAAATTCGATAATTCAATAATTTAATTTATGTCAATTGACTTTTTAACATAAGATTAATTCAAGAATTACATTTTTCATTGAAAAATCTAGAGCAATATTAACAGATCAAAGAAAAGTGAAATACACGACAGAGATATGTATGAATGTCTGTAAAATGATTTCTATGTGTAACGTAAATACATTTATTTAATTATTCTCAACTACAGTACGATACATAAGTCTAACAAACGCTTATATTTTTAGTTGCTTTCAACATTGAAGTAGCAATGCAATAAACATCGATCGCGGGTGCTGAAGCAGTATAAGAAACCCTGAACTTTGGATTAAATCGCATTGAAGTTGCCCTTTTAGACGGAACGATAGAATCGAAAATGTGTTTATCAAGCGTAACTATAGCGTAAGTGTAACGTAAATGCTTCCAGAATTTGCTAAACACACGCTTAAGCTACGAACATCGTTCTAATATAACAATTATATAATGTGGGACGATTTTCATCATTCTCAGCTTTGTTTATTAATTTTTTTAAAACATATTTTCAGAGATTCTTTTTTGTGGAAATTTATTGTTCTTTCTGTTATTGTCAGTGTGGCAGCAATTTATTCAACGCGATTTTCTGTAATTGACTTATTCTCGTTAATTTATACAAGTTATAAAATCGTCGATAATTCTAATAATTCTCAGCTTCGTTCATTCATTTTTCAAAACATATTTTGACTTTTGAATTTTCGTTGTCTCGTTATTTTGAATATTTTTGTTATCGCCAGCATGACAGCAATTTATTCAACGCGATTCCCGTAATTGACTTACTCTCGTTAATTTACTTACATTGTACAATAAGTTATTTCTAAATTAGCATCGCGTGCGTTCATAACCTATTATCGAGCGTTTATAACCTATTATCGAGCGTCCATAACCTATTATAGAGCGTCTTGCTCTATTGTCCAACGCAGTGAATACGCTGAAAATTCGCTCTCCAATTGGCGGTAAAAACAGGTGAAGATACATTTCCAAGGACACCTTTGAAAAAATAGGAATATTGAAAGGCGAGGGGGGATCGGTCGAAGGGTTGGCAGAGTCGCAGACATACGGGAATCGCTTCCCTTTATAGGGTTTTAGCGACGACATTGAAATCAGCGCGAAGGGGTGAGAGCGAGAGCTAGAGAGAGAGGAGAGGTGGTTGCTAGACCGAAGAAATGAATTGGCTCGTGTCGATCTCCTTCTGGAGTGGTGGCACACGCCACACGCCGCGCAGCACGCACCCGCGCGGGTCCCACTCACGGGTATATATCCAGGAGTCCCCGGTACTACGGGGCTGCAGGAATGCACCCATTGGGCGTAGTGGCCGCGCGCGCGCGCGCGCGCGTGCACAGCCTTAGGACGCAAACAATGCCGAAAATCATGCATTGTGGCGGCTCGCATTGTAAGTCGGAAAGCTGTGACATTGAGTTCAGGCAGCTGCGCGTCGACCGTCCTTCTCCCAGCCCCTCTCATTCCCTTACCGGGCCTGGCTGCTCTCCACGCGATCACCCTCTCGTCGTCCCCCTTTTTTTGCTGGTCCCTGCCGATACAGAGAGGGGGGGAGTGATGAAGCAGTGCTCCAATCCCCGCTACCGTATCCGCGAAGGGAAGACAAATACTTGCCGAAATTTCGTTTATCTAGTATCACCTTTCCGGGAACTGGTACGTCACTTTAACGTTACCTCGGCCCATTTACAGTTCTCTCTCTCTCTCTCTCTTTTGTTTTTTCTTTTGGTTCTATTTAACCATGGAACGGTCATCTGCCGACCCCGATTTAAGACCTTCTTCTTACCATCTATTCAGTTATACAGTCAGTCCCGCAAGTATTCGTACCCTCGTTTTGCTTCTAAGAGAAATCCGTTGAAATCGAGGGATGCAATTTTGCAATAAACTTTTCGTTATCTTATTTCATATTTTCGGACGTGACGGAAGAGGAAAAGTTTGGAGAAAACCTAGCACAGAACTATTTATAATTTTTTTTTTGACAAAAGCTACACTTGTACGAATACTTTCGTGGACTGTTATTACGTACTACGAGGAGTAAAATCAATATATTTTTGGTTAATCAATTTTGTTATAATTTGGTATATGTAAACTTTATACGTGTGTTCATTCGTAATGAAAAAGTTTATTGCAAAATCTTACACGCGTCCTTTGATTTCAACAAATTTCTCTTAGAAGCAACAAAGGTACGAATACTTATGGCACTGACTGTATATACATACGCTTGTATATGAAATCCTTGGCTTCGCTGAGGAGCAATGATACCGTTATCTTTAACTTTATTGATTCGAAAAGTATATGTTTCATCGGTGATGGGAAATAATCGGGACGACGTACAGCCTGTGCGGAAAGTATTATACTATACTGTATCTCGTAAAGTTGTGACAAATCGTCGATATTTGAATTTTTATAATTACGTTTTATAAAAATCTTATTAAAGCAATTATAGCAAGTATATAAATTTTTATTTTAATCGACACATAATTGCAACATTGCAACATTGATACTTCGAAATAAATTTTAACATATTTATCCTTGCTTCGGCGATTGAATTTCGCGGCAACCAGCTTCAGAATTTCATTATTTTCGGTGTTGGAAACGGAAAGAAATACGTCGGTCGCCAATCGCGTTAACATCCACCGGTGTGTATTATATACAATAATAAGATAGCATCGCTACCGGAAAAACGAAGGAATACACCTGCGTACGCCCGGTTTCGCATGCAGCGATTCAATAAAAGGGTCGCTCGTGATTTTTTCTTCTATCGCTTGTTCCTGTTACCGGCGTAACACGCGATAGCAATTTCAGTTTCCTCGCCTATTCTTCGGATATCGTAACGATCGATTACGACAATCTTTCTTCGCGCCCCTGCACCTTCTCACGAGGATACAGATTAGGATGATTCTGTCCCAGGTTTCCCGATCCGTCAAACTATACACAGTTTTATGTTCGCGACACATAAAATTGTGTTTCAAGCATTAAGTTGTGTTATTGTGTAAAATTATCGACGCGTTTTAATGAATTTATAGTATTTATTTCTTGCGAAAATGTGCACGAATAAATTTTCTAATTAGTAGATTATAGGTAGTTATGCTAAATAAATATTTTCTTTATTGTTAAATTCAGACATGGCCGTAACAATTTTAATAAATAAAATCTAGTATTATATATATATATATATATTAGAAATTATTAGAGTTTAATCTTTCTATATTTTCACAGTACAAATACTCATTTTTACCCTAAATCTATAATACCCGCAGTATAGTGATTAGATTCGTGGAAAATTAACCTTATATTAAATAAAATTAACCCCTTTTCTCAAACTTTTTTCAGTTTCACTTTTTTTTCATGTTTCAGATTTAAAATTCTTTCTTCGCGAGAAAGATGAGCTAACCTAATCGATTCAACGAACAAATTATGAAAAAATCCGTAGGGATCGATCTAATGAACCAATATGGAAAAATCTCTGATGGGATCATTTGTACACCTGGGCAAATCTATTCAATGGTATGCGTTAGCACGCGACCAGCAGATGCGTTCCTTTTTCGGACAACTGTCGGCATGACGCGACTTAGGTGATTTAGTGCGATCGGTATGAATCAGTACAGTCACTCCTCGAGAAATTTAATTAATGACTTGCAATTATTATTATTACACCGATATCCTTTTCTCTAATATTATTACTAGTATAATACTATTATTACTTGTATAATACTATTATTACTAGTATAATACTATTATTACTTGTATAATACTATTATTACTAGTATAATACTATTATTGCTAGTATAATACTATTATTACTAGTATAATTACATCGCGCATTTTCTGTGGAATTTACAATACTCTTAAACAATCGTCCTTGAATAACAGCGCGTCTCCAAATTGAAATATTAAACTGTTTTTATAAACGAACCTTAAATGCATGTTGCAACGAACGTATAAAATCTTCGATGCATTGGCAATTCGATTAATATTTAATCGAACTCCTTTCGCGCCGCTTTCAATTCTGCAGATCAGATATTATGACAGCTGAAAATGCTGTCAGTGTTTGGACATTTTCTCTGCAGAGTCTATATATAGTTTATAATATTTAAATTAATGATATATATATAATGATATATCTGATCTGCAAAATTGAAAGCGGCGCGAAAGGAGTTGGATTAAATATAAAAGTAATTATATAAAAGTAACATTTCTTTCAATTGTTAAATCGAAAAGTTTGTTCATTTTGCGTAAACCAATGATTGGAGTATAATTAAATAATTTTTCTCTAGATGCGAAAGAACTCGTTGTAATAGTAAAAGAGTTATATTTTCTTTTGTTCCTTGTTTATTTGTTTGTTACTAGGATATTATTCCAGTCTAAATAAAACTGAAAATTAACCTAAAGAAAATCGAAAAAAAATCACTCGAATACAATAAATACAATAATTTCGAATTTATACAAATATTCCTTCGAAACAATTCGAATGGTTCGGCTCTGGCAGGAACGTATACTATAGCACGGAGGTCGGGAGCGTATGGTTTCTTACATCCGGTCATGTTACGTCTTTTTCATTCATGACTCGCGCCCACGCAAGAACGTTCCAACGTGTGCGAATAGAAGGTGAATGTACACCCGAATACTTACGTAAACTAACTTAAAGGCCTTCGGTGTCTTCTTCTCCTCTTTCCTTTCGATTTTTGTCTTTCCATTCAGTTTCGTCGAAGGGGGCTAGGTGTCATGGCCGACGCTCATACGACACGTGATCGAAATGTAACCTATAGCAGAGGCTTGTACAGGTATCCACGTGCCGGAGGAATCGACGATGCTATTTATTTTTAATGGAAACTTGTGGTTTCAATTTCAATTATTTTGTTGAAAATTACAAGTATTTATTATTCAGTATTATACTATTGCATTATTTCACTATTCCATTATTTCACCATTCTACTGTTTTATTATTCCACTATTTCAATATTCCATTATTCCATTATTTATATAAAAATTGTCTATCTATATATTTTAAAAAGATTCGTTTACGTGAGCTTGGTTAACAATGAAATGCAAAATGACATAATCCAAGCTAATATATTTCATTTTATATTTTATTCCATTTTAAATGATCAAAATAGCATATTTTTATTCCATTTTAAATGATCAAAATAAAATTCTTCATTTCCTAGTTAAAATACAATGTTACCTAAATTACCGAGAATTATTTAAAATAATATTCGATAAATGTTTTCTACAAATATTAACCAACTCCGCGCTACCCTACTTTATCTAACAGATCGTTGTCGGACGAGCGATTTCCGTGAATCCCCGATACAACGTCGAAGCTCGTGTCTCTTCCGTCTCTTCCGTAGGGGAGGCATTCCTTTCGACAAGTTGTTTTCGACGGAGCAAGGGCTCGCGCGCGCGCGCACTCTTGAATGGAGCAAAGATTACGGGGTCCCTTTTCCTTGAGGGCGAGTCTTCGGGTTCTAGGGTTCGCCGTGTGTAAATAGAACCTGGTTACGTACAAGGTGCTACACGATGGGGCACGCGACCAACTGAGAAACAGGTTTCACTGTCTTCATCGTGCTCGAGCGGAGCCCCGGTGGCGGCCTTAAGAAACGTGCGAGTCCACGGCTTGCCCATTGTTTGCGTACCTTTGTCCCTCCTAAATAAAAAGCGAATCGAAGATCGAGCTGTGGGACACTTGTTCCAACCACTTTCAAATGTTTCTTCTGTGCGACTGCTTTTTTTCGCACCGACGCCATTTTCTCCGAGTTTGTAAGAGTTTCTGTCTTTTGTTAGCTAGTGATGGAGCCAATTACTGTTTCCTGGAGCCAATTACTGTATTGGCGATGACCGATGATCACTAGGCTTTTGGTTTATTTTTGGACATAATTAATTTTATATTTATCAGAGAAGATATGAAATGGATTATTGATTAAAACATAAATCTATGACATAACCTGATATAAATAATCTTATTAACTTTATATTTATTAGAGAAGATATGAAATGGATTATTGATTAAAACATAAATCTATGACATAACCTGACATAATTAACCTTGTTAACTTTATATTTATTAGAGAAGATATGAAATGGATTATTGAATAAAATATAAATCTATGACATAACCTGAAATAACTTGACATATCCTGGCATAACTAACTTTATATTTATCAGAGAAGATATAAAATGGATTACTGATTAAAGCATAACTTATAGAATAATTTGAAGTTAAAATTCATCTTTTCTGACATCGCTTTATAGAAACAGAATCAAACTTCTCGAGTCGATAAATAATAATTAAATAATAGTTATTCGATAAATAATAGATAAAAATAGTCATTAAATAGTAGATAAAAATAGTCGCTATATAATAGATAAAAATAGTCGCTAAATAATAGCTAAAACTAATCGCTAATAGTCTCCGAGGTTAGAAAGTTAAAATAGCCTCGAGGCACAAAGGGTTAAGAGGTATACCGGATCTATGGTAACATTCCATCTGGTTCCTCGCGTAGCTGGTCTATAAAAATGCGTATCTGCATAACCATTCTAGCTAAATGGGACGCGTGCGAGCTGGCGAGCGCGCGCGCGCGCGCTCGTCGAAAGAATCGCGCTAGACGAAGAGAGAGAGAAAAAAAAGTCGTCGCACGCGCGCGCGCAAAAACTCTATAGAAGGTGTAACGGGTTCCCTTTGGTGGACTTATGGGGTGAGTCATCACCTGGCTTCGTTCTGTGCAGAAAGGGAAATACGGGGGGCGCGCTCGTAGAGAGAGAGAGAGAGAGAGAGAGAGAGAGAGAGGGAGAGGAGTGCCGTGTTATAGCCGAGGGAAACACGGGTGGGGCACGAAAAGATTCAGGGTGGTTGGTGCGCTGCGAAAGGCAGGTGAGAATAGGGGTTTCAGCTAAACGAAACGCGTGTACACGGTGCGGATACATTTTCGCGAATATATTTCTTTTTCTCTCTCTTAATTTCAATAAGCGGAAATTCGTGCATTAGCAATTCAGCGACCGGGGATCTGGCCGTAAAAATTTAGCACAACGTTACGTTTTCGATCCTAACAATTGTATTAAAAAAATTATAGCAATTGATATTTAAAAAATTATACAGCAATAGTGGAGGTTAAGGTACTTTATCTCAATAATAGATATTAAATTGATTGGTTACAATGACAATCGATTCACAGGTTATAATAAAATATTAAAGTAATAATATCCCCGTTTTCTTTCAATTTGTTCACTGTTTTATTTTTCATTATTTCGAGATAGCTACATGGAAAACTATATTATGAATATTATTTAAGAAAATATTAAGAAAAATATTCTATTAATAAAAATGGTAATTTAGCCGTATAACCATATAAACCATGATGGTTATAAAATATAAACAATATAACATATAAACAATAATGGTAATTTAGCCATATAAACCAAGCCTTGTCGAAGAAATTAAACACAGTTCCTTTGTTCTCCCGTACACGTGTTCGCTGCGCTCAATTATACCGATCGGCGATCGTCGCGCGTATTACAGGCAACGGAATCGATTTCGCGTCTTCCTCGCGCCTTCGACCGTCCTTCGTACATTCGTCTCCCTCGTCTTCGATGATTAAATCATGCCCCGAGTGCACCTTTATTTCGCTTGCATTCGATCGCGCGCTTCGATTCGCTTTTCCCCCCCTCCGTTGCCGCCACTTCAAACTTAAACTTCAACCGACACTGGATAAAAAAAATCCCGCGACCAGCCAGACCGAGCGGGGCGCATTTTTCACAGTCGCGTGCAATCCGTGAAAAAGTTTTATAAAATTCCGCCGACGATAATGATACATCTGGGTGAAACTTCGCCGCGGACGAACGGTTTTATTTAAAAGAACGGTGGACGCGCCGCATTTCGGGAGGGGGGTGGGAGGGGAGGGGGGTTGGAATTATAACTTCGTGTTGACACAAAGTTTTCTGTTTATCTGTTGGTCGACATAACCTGACATAACCCGACATTAGAACCAGGGGTGTGATCGAAACGAGGGATATCAATTTTTTTTATTTTATAATTATTGAGATCGCCATTGGCTAGGGATATTTTTATTTCGATTCGAAATAACCGCGGTGTATTTATTGTAATTATAATTAATTTCGATTTTGATATTTCTTTGTAAATGATGATTTTAGATTTTTAGGCATTATTGAAATTATTTTATGCAGCGGTATATAATATAAGTAGAGATTGCTATATTATCTGCAAGATTGCTATATTAATTTGAGATTGATATATTAATTGCGAAATTGCTATATTAACTGCGAGATTGCTATCATAACTGCAATATTACTATATTAACTTAAAAATTGCTATATTAATTACGAATGAACACACGACTCTCTGATCTGCCATCATAACAAAATTAACAAAATAAAGAAAAATGGAATTTTTATAGTTCTTAACAATCGCTTTGAAATCTTTCTACCATTCGAAATTGAAAACTTTGATTTTTCGTCGCAAATGCATAAAATTCGTTTATAATTAAAAACATTCGAGTGAAAATAACAATCCATTTCGTATCGATCATAACAGTCATGGTCCCTGAATTTGAAGAAATAAAACGGATGATGCCGTCCCGAGCGTCGTACTCGATCGTGTGAACAGCCCTCGCCGGTTCTATCGCTCCGATGCAATAGAGGCCAGACCTTTTGAACGTTCACCATATGGTGTACTTTTACGCCGGGACTATGATTTATACGGAGCCTGGTATCTAATACGAACGCAAGCCGTAAGATTTTATTAATTATGGAGTCGCCGGTTTTTAGAACAATGGAAACGATCTTGTCAGCCTTATGTTTGCCAAATGCTTGTTTTTTAAGGAACGCACGGCTCGAAAATCATTCTACTCTCCAATCGTTTATATAACAAGAGGTATTATTAATCGGAAATTTAAATAATTAAAGATGTTAATAATCGGAAAATTACTAAACATTGTGATGCTTTTACTGATTTATAAATTTTACTGTAGATCTGATGGGTTTATGAGAATAACGAGTTAATTAAGTACAATAATATTATTATAATTAGCTGTATTTTATGGAAAATAATAAAACTTCTCTATTCAAATTTATTCAAATTATTAGAAATAATTTTAAAATCAGCGATCGAATCAAACAATCGATTGATTCGCGATTAATTAGAACAAACGATTTCCGCGGTGTAAAAATAACGGAAACGACTGGACGGTACGCGGCCGGATGTCACGTGTTACCAGTTAACCGATGAATTATATAGAAGACGCGCCTGGATTTGTTGCGGCGCGATCGGGTAACGAGATTGTCGTCGGTGACATTTCGTGCGTCGCGGCGACGTATTTTCGTACTCGATCAGGATCGGCCGAAGAAAACAACAATAATCAATCCAACCTTCCATCGAACAATACCAATCATTACATTTTCTCGAGAGACAACGGCAACTCTTCGCGTCAACTTGGGAAAAATAAATTGATTGCCGTTCGAAGATCGAACTTGGATACATGGACTGTATATTGGGCGGCGACGCGAACGGCTGCAATGAATTTGCATCGAAAGTGGCTCTTAAACGGTTTTTCCTGCGCGGTCTCCCCCCACCCCGGCGCGCGCCCGCGTCTTCTGCCTGGCTTGCTGTGTTTCGTTCCCGAACAGATTGCGGGGGCAAATTTCCGACGTGTTCGATATTAAATTGCGGGATATAGTCGTCCTACCGTGCCACGTCATTATCATGATGGGATAACTTTTTAAATAGCCGGCACGCAATTTATATTAACGACGGCATTGTTGTCGCGTTAATGCGTGGACGTCCGGTTATTTACGGTATAATATTCATTTCGCACTGCTAGGTGAAAGTTATTCCGTAGACGTTAAGTAAAAAGATGGAAAATTAAATTGCAAGATCGGTTAAAGGAGATTAAGACAGAAAGAAGATAAAGGAGATAAAGAAAATTACTAAAAAATAAAAGAAAAACATAGTTTAATACTAATCTTATGAAAAAGACAAATACAATGAATACTGTTTAATACTAATCTTATGAATAAAATAAATATCATTTAATACTAATCTTATGAAAAAGACAAATAAAATGGATACTGTTTAATACTAATCTTATGAATAAAACAAATAAAATAAATATCATTTAATACTAATCTTATGAAAAAGACAAATAAAATGAGTATTGTTTAATATTGATCTCATGAATAAAATAAATAAAATAAATATCATTTAATACTAATCTTATGACAAGACAAATAAAACAAATTGTTTAATACCAACCTTACGAAAATAGAAAAATGTTCACAAACGAATAGATCCGTCAGTGAAGCATTAATATTTCCCCGAGACTCATAGCGTTTTCACCTAAGTTCCTCGAACTGTATAACTAAATACGAAAATCGGCAAAGCCGGCATTCGACGCGCAGCTACCTGTTATCGTTCAAAGTAAATTAGGGTTAGGTGGATCGCGCGAAATCGTTGTTCCAGAGAGAGAGAGCTATTAGGCGCGGAAGATGAAACGGTGCTCTTTCTCTTCCTTTTTTCTCCTGGTGGATTCGACGTGAAAGGAAATTAGGTCTTATATACTTTACTCAATTTTGAAGGAAAGCCAGAACGAACCCCCCCCCCCCCCCTTAAGTGCACGGGGGACTGAAAAATCTATTACGTCTTCGACACTTGGCGTCGAGCCCCTAACTTATTCATGGACCTGTTGAGGCGCTCAAGATGCGTTTAGGACCGGGCGAAGGGAGGAGCGCGAGCGAGCGAGCCCGCGCCCCTTCTGTCGCAAGTAGATATAAGGGTAGTTAGCGCCCTTCCGCCATTCAACGGATGAAATCACTACAGTGACCAAGGACTCGTAAAATTACCGTTTAAAATACAGCAGGCCGCCCCGCGTGTCCCAGCATCTCTGTTCGACGGAACCGGTGCCTCTATAACATCCCTTATCGATTCTTTGTGCGTTAACGTGTATCCCGCCGCCCCCCTCCCTTCCTTCCTTTTATCTATTGTGTTCAAACAGTGGCGAGCGGTGGACGTGTCTCCGCGCGTTCGTCGCATTTCAGCGGATGTTTATCGGAAATTTGATGTTTGCGATGAGTTACAAACACAGTGACGAGATTTGCTGCT
This sequence comes from Augochlora pura, assembly GCF_028453695.1. NCBI lineage: Eukaryota > Metazoa > Arthropoda > Insecta > Hymenoptera > Halictidae > Augochlora > Augochlora pura. The sequence goes on from NC_135778.1 coordinate 39,279,611, forward strand.
CTTGTTCAGCAGAATTATATGCCGGAACGTTTCATTCCACTGGACGATAACTATGTTATTACATATATTTAGTGATAATAGTCGCTTAACTGATGAAATTGTACACGAATTCGTAGCTGGTGTTGCTGGTCCAGCGAAAAATATTACTATACGAGTGGAAAAATAAATATTTTTAACTGTAATAAAATTACTATTTAAAATTAATTTATTTCCGTTATAATTCTATTAAATATGGAATGGAAAATTATTGGAACGGTATAGAAATGAATGTTTATTGCGTTACATCTTACTCCATTGCTTTAACTTTAATTTGATTTGTTTCCATTATTATTATTATTATTGTTATTATTATTATTATTATTATTATTATTGTTATATTAGTTATTGTTGTTATGTCACTTATTATCGTCATGTCACATATTGTTGTTACGTCACGTATTATTGTAAATTTTACGTTGTTTACCAACATCATTTTGACCTGGTCAACACGATATTTACATTATCTTCTTATCAGATATCCCATAATCTTCTGCAAGCTATGATTTCACCCTTGACTCATCCTCAAACTCTGCCTCATCCTCGACCTCTGTCCAAGCCGCATCATACCTGAACCTTTACCTCGCCACGTCATCGAGAGATGTTGACCTCATCCTTATGCTAACCTAACTCGAATTAGAGCAAATAATAAATTGTGAATCTTCTGCAACTTCTAAAATCTGCATTGGCCTCCAAATTTTTCAATTCGAAAGTTTCGAGTTTTAAAGGTGTATAATATATACTGTATTTAATTTTTTTTTGTAGGTGAAGTAGAGATTTCAAGGTTAATTCTTCTTTTTAAATGGAATACTATATTTTCTGTATCAGAATATGGAAGAATATCAAATTTTTAACAAAAAGGTATTATATATTACAGGCTCTAAAAATTCAAAAGTTGCGTGATTTAAAGGTGTATAATATACATATACTGTATTTAATTTTTTTTATAAGTGAAGTAGAGATTTTAAGGTTAATTCTTCTTTTTAAATGGAATACTATATTTTCTGTATCAGAATATGGAAGAATATCAAATTTTTAACAAAAAAGGTATTATTAAGATTATGGTGAAAGAGCGAAATGACTCACCTGTGTATAGAATTTAATGGCCTACACATTTACGATGGCCCACACTTAAACCCCATGAAATTCAGTGGCCAAGTTTGCAACAACATAGGAAACAACGATAAGTATAATAATAGTCACCGTGCAGATGCACAATCCGTCGGTGAACTTGTTTGGATTTCGAGAATACGTTGTTTTATCAGGATTGATCGCATACCTGGCATGACGGGGAGGGAGAGTTCGCATACGTCGCCACAATAATTATCGAGATATGCGTGTCTTTACGCACCCGGTTGGAACGGACGCGTACAACGGTGGGGTGCCACGCGAAACTTTCGATACCCGTAGCATACCCGGCTATGATTCACCTGAGCCATCGTGTTACTATAGTTACACCGTTGGCTTGTTCGTCCAGCGTGTAGTAGTCTTCCAAGAAACGACCGAAATTTGTCTAACCGTGACTTCGCGCGAACACCGTCGCCACCTCCCCCGATCGAACGCGACCCTCGTTTTCACGTGTAAAATCGAGCAACAATTAGGCCAACGTGTTCTCGGAGCGTTTGTCATGCCAGGCGCGATGGTCTGGAAAATCGTTGGCCGCGGTTTAAATTCAATGCTCGAGATTAATGAATAAGTTCTTTTATTATTTATATATGCGAAAATTCGTCGTTCCGACGATAAATGCAAAATTGAAAGAATAATTCAATAGCCAAATGGCGAAAATTCGTAATTTGTATGTTACAGAAAATAATACCTTTTTTTGATTCTAGATAAATAAAAATTCGAATTTTTATCGAACAGAAATCATTTTTACCAGATAGAAATAATTTTTACCAAATATGGTATAATTACAACCATCGCTGAAAAATATATGATTTTTATAGTGCCATTATACATAATAATAATATCATTTTGAAAGTCAGATTCGAAGATTTTAAGCTCTACTAAATTCGAATTAATTTCTTCTACGTCGAAGTACAAATAAATTCTTCTGTTACTGAACTAAATAAGATAAATAAAGAGAATAAAAAGAAACAAAAATTGCCTGGCACTGTTATTAAAAATATTAAGGATAAACAAGCACTAATCGTCGCAGCACGAAAGGGGCGCAAAGGGGTTAAAGAATGACTTCACCTGTTTCGGAGGGGAGGGGGCGGTTAGCAGCAAGAACAGAAGTACGATGAACAAATCAGTGATGATGACGGTGGGCGATGGTGTCTAGACGCGGGCCGGTGCCGTCGCGTCGTCGTGGATGTCGTTGACGTCGTCGCACTGACTCACTCGACGCCGGCATCCAAACGGTAGGGGATACGGCTAAATATTGCATGCACGCAATGACACACGATGCTTTGAAATAGTTCTACAAGCTACTACGCGTTGATTCAGCGTTGCATCGGCCTCTCTCTCTCTCTCTTTCTTTCGTTTCTCAGGGTCACGTGAATCGCCGAAACCTTTTTCCAAACTGGAGACGCCGCCGTCGCACACTGGGTTGAAATCATCGTAAAGCAAACTTAACCTCTATCATTGTTATTTATATACTGTTGCGTTGGGAGATAAAAAATTTTATACGTTTTTAGGGGTTTGTGAATTATTAAATTGACTATGGAAATGCAGCATTTGAATATATAGAATTAAATGGATTTTTAGAAATAGAAATTTGAAATGCAGTATTTTATTTTCTATGTTTTTCTTAGCTTTTTTATTAAGGTAGCACGTGGTAGCTGCTTCTACATGTTGTTCGGCCGCACCCTATATATATGTATACAGGGTGATCCACGCAATTTCTGCACTTCTGTATATTTACAAAATATGCATTGAGCAACAAATTATATTTTTTATAGGTGGAACTGTTCCGGAAATTTGAAGGTTAACTTTCTTTACCTAAATGGTATACTATACTTTTTTGTACTGGTATAAAGAAAAAATATCAAATTCTGAATAGAATAGTATTAACTTTTATTAGCCCTAAAAGTAATAACTAACAAGCAATTCTTTTAGCTTTATTCCTCGCAAAATTTTCTTTACTTTCACATTTAAGAAATGTTCGTCAAATAAGGCAAAATTATATAAATAAATAGAGATCTGACTATGTTATGTTTAACACCCGAGAAAATACGACTTACGCGATTATAATTTTAACACACGGAGAAGTTATGCTTCCGATATCTTAATAAAAGATTAGAGTTAGTAAATATTACACACTATTTCCTTTGGTGCAGGGAATGGCGCGAGAATACTCGCGTGTTCGCGAAAAGTCCGCCCGAGGAGTGGCGGAAGGTAATAATTTACAAAAGAATCCTATAATTGGATCTTCAATCTTGTTTACGGTGTTTATCAAGTGGTCTTTGTCAGGGTCACGTATGCTCTGTGCCAAGGGACACATTCCTACACCGCCCGGCGTAAACAGAAATAGATTCGCCATAATAGACGCTTGAGAAGCTCGTCTCGTTTCTGGGACAGCCGACGTTGAAACGAACTCGATCGAGACGTGTTTATTTACGTTGGTCAAAACCTTTTTGTCGCGTTCCGAGAAAACTGCACGGTTTTCAAGCACGACGTTGCATAGGGTGTTCGCCGTAAAACCGATCGTCTAATTGTCTTCTTTCGACGCACGGTGTTCGCGTAACACTGAAAATGCAAACTTGGGTTTTCAGAATTAATTTTGTGTTAATTTGAAAGCCTTCGCGTTCGAAAAATAAATATTGTATATTCGAATTATGAATTACATTTTTAAGTAGAAATAATTGAAAACTTTCGTAGAGGACTGTATGGGTCGGTGACCTTAGATAAATATTAATCCTCTGTGGATTCGTGTGTTCCATGTTCCAATCTTTAATTTTTAATTTCAAACCTCGGTAAAGAATACTTTATTTTCTCTTCAAGATTTTAAAAATCTAGAAAAAATAATTAAGCGATCTAATAAAACGTGCACTTCCTTATACAAACAAAAACATCGTCGCGCAGTGCTGGCGCACGAGAACAGAATTTCCGTAGTTGTTCGACCGTTCTGAAACAATAATTCAACGGCCATCGAACGAACGGCGGTCGTCCTTTGAAAATAAACTGTAAACTTCCTGCATTCGTAGTTGCTCGTCGCACTGGGGATCGCGCGAGGATAGTATAGTTCCCACGAGACTACAACTGGCTGTTTGCTGGGGGGCCTCAAGGGAACATCGATGCGTTAATTACAGCGGCGTCCCCGGTTACCCTAAATTCGTTTAGAATTCGAACCGACGGCAACGGTCGTCACAATCGAATCGGACGGTCTAATGGCGCGTCAAAGACAAATTCTGATATTCCCACGTACAATGCGCTACGTGCACCATGCTATGGAAGATGTCAGCTGTTTGCGGGAAACGAACCCCGTGACGAATTGATATTTCTAGAGCGCTATAAATTTTACAGTCGAAGCTCGGTCGCTTTGCCGATCTTAATTTCCCTTTGTCAAATCGGATGCATTGTTACATCCACCATTTTAGCTATAATTTTATCTTATAATTATAAAAATTATGCTAAAATTATGCTGCTATAATATTAATATCATTCCATAGTTATTACTTGTCATTCGACACCTTCATTATTCCATTATCTTCTCAAAATATAATATCAAAAAATTGTCTGCAAGTTGGGATTTCACCCTTAACCTATTCTCAAACTCTGTCACGACATTTAAAAATTCAGACTTTATGTTTATAATTTTCATATACCCTCGTCAATCAAGCTAGAATCTCTTATATACAGGATGTCTCAAAAAGGTTAACAATTCGAAAATGGTGAGGTTATAGAGGTTATTTGAAACAACTTTCTCCTTCACAAAAAATTTTCTTCGAGGTATCGTTAACGAGTTATTTAATGATACAGAACAGCCAATGAGAAGCGAACTCTTCTGGCGCGAGGCGGCCGAGCCAATAATGTTATTCGAAGAATTTATTTGAATAAAATATTATTCGAAGGATTTTAGTCGAATAAAATATTATTCGAAGAATTTATTTGCATAAAATGTTACTCGAATAATTTTAATAAAATACGCCCAACTCTTGGTTACAGCGCCCTTTCAACAATCCTTCTCCCATTTAAAAACAACACTGTTAAATTACAGACATTTATATTCATTGAATAAAATAAAAATATTTCACCGAAACTCAAACTTCTCAAGATCAACGCAACGCGGTAACCAATCTTTAAATTCCCCAATTATAATTTAATTGGCTTTTGATCTTATTAACGCTACAGTCAAATCCACTGAAAACAACACGGCGGTGGTGGCGAGAGGAGCGGCTCGTTAATTTTTAAGAATCAAGTTCGGAAATTCAGAGAGGAACAATTGGAATTACAGATCCCGGCTTTCGAAGTTATTTAAAATCGAATTTAATCTGCGTGCATATTTAAAAGCGGACCGACAAATTCCCGAAACAAGGCTTTTATGTTTTGGTAGTTCGCCGGTGGTGTGATTCATACTAATGACGAGTGTGACGCGTTCATCGATTGGAATATGTTACGCCCGTGTATATACCGGAGGCGTACACCTGCGGCGCGTTACGAATATTTCTCCTTTGGCGAAAGAAAGCAATGACGACGTGATATTTCATTGTTTTTATCGCGAACCGTAGGTGGTCGTACTTGAAATTTACGCGGTATTTGTTAACAGTTGCATCTATAGTTACGGCTATCGTAAAAAAATTCCTAGGTTTATCGGTTTTAGTTATCTATTTGTAAGTTTATTCGAAGCGCGGATTGTTAGACATTTGGTACTGTTTGTGTGCGTATTTATATTGTTATTATATTTGCGCTATTATTATATTTATACTGTTATTATATTTGCGCTATTGTTATATTTATACTGTTATTATATTTACGATATTGTTATATTTACGCTGTTAGGATAAGGAAGGAATTTTAATATAAATTATTTAATATTATTATTTTTAATACTATAAATAAGGAATTTTTATATCGGAATATAGAAAAATATCGAATTCTGAGTGAAAAAGGATTGACCTTTATTAGCCTTAAATCTAATAACTCGCTCAAAGAAAATATTGAAAGTTAAATCCTAACCTAGAAAAATATATGCTCTAAATAGTATATTTATTTAAATTAGTACTATGTTCATTAAAATTAGGCAACTGTAGTATTAAGAAATTGTCCAATGTATATTATAAAAGTTGCGTACACCATCCTACACATCCTATACATGTACATTATCGAAAACTAGATTTTCTGCGTGAAAAAAAAAAACGGGTTACCGAATCACTGCCCCGATTCTTCGGACCACGTCACGCGCGAACGCATTCTGCGCGCAGCGTTTAGGTGCCGCGACGATGATCGGCATGCACATATAATGCCCCCGGTGTACTTCTGTCAGTGACACGCGCTCATTAGAGAGCAGTTTTGCTTGCCGTCGCCGCGGCATTGTTGGCTTCGAGCCGCCCGATGTCAATGGGAACAAACTCTAAAAGAAAAATCGAGAATAAAGAATCCACCCCGATTTCACGGCATGAATAGCAAACCTGCAATCAACTACCGAAATGTCTGCTAATGGGACACGGCAGTGTCTCGGTTTTCTTTTCAGAGTCCACGGCGACGGATATAAAGCTAATAGGATAGCTGTTACGATTGTCACGTTCGCTGTATGTCTCTTAAATATTTATCGTCCGCCGTGTTCCGAGATTTTATCAATAAATTCTCCGATTTTCCTTAGCAAGAGAATTAACGACGAACCGTTCGGTAATGGTCAATAATAATATTTTTAGTTTAATAATATTTTTTTAAATAGCTTGAGAAACTATTGCTTTTAAATAGCATGAGAAATTATTGTTGCATTAATACCATATATTTATACCTATTGCAGTTTTAACGCTAAACCTACTCGAACAGTGGCGTTTTGCTTTAGAAGAATGTCAAGACTGGATATATTTAGACTTTCTGCCATTTGTATTACAATTTGTGCTCCCATCGCGATGTTCAATAATTTCGTATATAAAACTCTTTGTAATCTGAAGAATTTTATAAGGAAAAGAGTGAAATTTTGACTGACTTCGTAGATTTATTGTTAAAGGTACGCGACGAGTGTCTTCCGTAGAAACGAATTAATAAGATTAATAATAAAAACAGCTGAGAACTTAATATTCCCGGCAACTTTCAAAATTTAGAAAAAAAATCAGAACGTTCGTTTCATTAAAATTTTCTTACGAGAGGTATAGATTAAATCTCGTCAGAATTAATCATCTAAAAGAATCAAGGACAAAAGCAAGGTTAGGATTTCGAACGAATACGTGGATCCGTGTTATTTGGATAGGACGCGCAACAATTCCCTAAAATTGTTTGGCATCGCCTGTATACCCAGTCAGAATACTGTCTCTAGCCGTTAATTTTTCTCTCTATCTCCCCACCGTCGGGGCAGCACGGTTTTTAATTAGCGGAAAATTCGCGTGGAAAGAGAGAAAGAGAGAGAGAGAGAGAGAGCGCAGTCGCGCGCGAGCTCAACTTTGCCGACTTTTCTTCGGCGGATAGTCCGCGGCACTTGCTGTTTCCCCTTGTAAACGGATTACGACGGTGTATTAGCTCCACTATTCAGAAGTTAGCGCCGTGGCACCGGGAACCCTTTCGGATTGTACGTGAATACAGTAATTAACGCGTACACTTCGGATCGAGAGAACGAGGATCTAGGGAGAGAGAGAAAGAGAGCGAGAGATAGATAGAGAGTGAGAGAGAGTGAGAGAGAGAGAGAGAGAGAGTGTGGCAAGGTGATGGGGCGGCAGCCGAGCAAATATCCGGCAAATAAGCGCAGCGTACGCGCGCCCGTTAATAGGGTTAAACGGAGCCGGCGCGCGCGACCTCTCTCCTCTTCGAAGTAACGAAGTTATTCCTTATAGAAGTAACTGCCGGACCGATATCTCTCTCTCTCTCTCTCTCCCTCTTTCTCTCTCTGCAGGTATACGAGCAACCAACTACGAACACACGGCCGTAAGATAGTCGGAAACGCGGCGTGACATTGCGCGTAGCAGGTGGGCGTGGAGCAGACAATTTCTAGTTGTAATTGCCTGACATAACCTGTAACACCGTCAGCCCCATAAGTATTCGTACCCTCGTTGCTTACAAGTGAAATCTCTTAAAATCAAGGGATGCAATTTTTGCAACAAACTTTTTCACAATAAAATTTAAAATAAACTTATTATTTCTATTAGTTTTGCGATTCATTGATTTCAATCGCGATTTCAATACTAATTTATAGTACCAATGAACGTTAGTTCGAATCTACAGTGTAATTTTAGTGAATGAAACTCGATAACACGTATTTAAGGTAAATACGATACAGTGTATATCTCCGGTGACTGCGACTAATATTAATTATTTTTGAACCGGGCGTAATTTACGAATTATTTCTGACGTCGGAAAATCAAAATAATCATCGCGTCGCTCGATTAATTATCGTCCCTTTGTATTATTACTATTAGGTAACGCAGTTTCGTTGGATGAAAAATTATTGCGTCACGTCGCTGCGGATTATTTTATTATTTCAGTTCGATATTTGCGTTTTCTATGTGTTTTTTACTTTATTATGAGAATAATAGATTTCTAATTTTTTTACGAGAATACATTTTTCCGTCGAGAGCACAATCGATTATTAAATACTATCGTAGAAACGTTAACGTCAATTATTTGATATTTGTATTGGCCGGTCTCATAATCGAGTATTAACGAATTAGCCTTTATTATTAATTCCCCTTTAACACAAATTCCCGTGGCGCAGAGAAGAAACCTGTGAAATAAATAAATAAATAAATAACCTATAAATAACCTGTGAATTTATTACATCTTGCATAAAACTTATATTACTCTTCTGATTCGTTGTTATAGTACAAGGAGTTAAAGACACAACAATTGGGGCATCGTAAACTTTGATAAACTTTGTCTAACCTATGCAGCAATTTTTCGCGAGTAATTTGACATTTTCGACATTTGAATCATGATTTATTTCCTAGCACAGAACTGCGTAATCCGAGTTGGCGAAACAGAGGGCTCGGACTTCATTAACGGCGATCGAGGCGAGAGGCAAAAGACACCGAAAGATCGTAATAAAATTAGCGGATTCGGACCCTTTCCATCGAACCCTTGTCGGTCAGGGAAAGCCAGTCGAGCGACGCGGGAGCCACACTTTGATCAAACGTGTCGGAGAAGACCTTGCAACGAGAGACGGAAAGCGCCTGTGTTTAGTTGTTACACGTTACACGAAACTGCTCACACTGTCACACAGTCTATACAGAGATATACTTTAGATATACTATACTGTAGAGTATACCTACAGGGTGACGCGAAATTATATACCATGACCATTGCAACGTGATTTTATAATCTTGGATTGGTAGACATTATAACTTTGACATAAGTAAATTGCCGTAGAATTGACCTTGACTTTTTAGTACATATTAGTTCACTTATCTAACATTTGATTTATTTTTATTATTACTATTATTATTGTCGTATCATTTATTACCGTAAATGCTATATTGTATGCACACGCTTTGTAATCAATAATAAGATAGAATACAATAAAAATAAAGGCTACACGATGGAAATGCAATAATAAAATATAAAATAATAAAAATAGAAGTTACACAACGAGAGTGCAATAATAAGATACAACACAATAAAAAATAAAAGTTAAACAATGGAAATGCAATAATAAAATACAACAGAATAAAAAATAAAAGTTAAACAACGAAAATGCAGTAATAAGATACACCGCATTGAAAATAAAAGTTACACGTGGCAAATGGTATTGAAATTCTCCCAGCAATCGATGAAAGAACATTTTTGCGGAAACGTGTTCCCCGTGCACAACGCCACGGAACAATTACATAGTAATTGCTCGCAGTTCGGACATACTTAGAGCAGAACTTGTCGCGAACGCGAGCGTGTAACGCGCGATCCTTCCAGTGATAAGAATTCTTCCGGACGACCTTTTCCGTCGCAGTGGCACCTCGATTATCACGGCGAACAATGTGTCAAGGGTTAAATCGTCAGCGGTCGATTTCGCGATTGTTCCCCGATTACCTTTTTTTTGACTATCGAATTTTGGGCCCGGTAAAAAAACTCGAGCGATTCGCGCTGGGCGACGAACGTGTGTCAACGCGTTGAATGCGACGCGTTAGTCACCGGTGACTGACGCTCTGAACTCACCGTGTTCCGACCGCGTCAGTCACCGATGACTGACACTCTGAACTCGCCGTGTTCGGGCCGCGTCAGTCACCGGCGACTGACACTCGGAACTCTCCGTGTTCCGGCCGAGTCAGTCACCGGTGACTGACAGTGAACTCTCCGTGTTCGGGCCATGTCAGTCACCGGTGACTGACATTGCAAAACACCATATAAAACTGAAAAAATTTACGAAAATGCGGTAAAATGCGAGCGCGTGATTATGGTTGTGGCTAGTCTCAATTTGGTATCATACAATTCAGAGCTGTTCAACATGCTTCGCGCGGTGGGTAATGGAACAGCCACGCGCCGAAGGCGAACCCTACTGGCAACGTCTTACCGGAGAGCTGACGTCAGAGTAGAAAAACTCAAGTGTTTACGTTTTTTCATGCTAGCGTTCATTCTATTCCTCTTAATCCCGACATTATTTATGACAGGCATTTCTGTATCGATATCTTGTTAAAAAGGTGTGGTAAAGCAAACGGGGCATATTTTGATTAAATCAACGGCTTTTGAAAAAAGATATACAGTTTTATATATTTATATATTTATATAATCGTGTGGCACTGAACGTGTTAAGTCGACCACGATCAGCCAAACGAAGAACACCACTCGCGGCAACCAACAATGTCCCAGACGCGTGTACGTATAAGTAAGCCGGCGTTGTGTACATGTGTTAGCTTTTCAAATATTTTCTCGGCGACCAAAGTCCCGTTGTGGCGCTTCGAGCAACAATCGATCGGACAGGAGATCGCGGCGAATTTTCTGTCGGGGAAAAACGAAGCGCGTGGCGAAGGAAAGCGGCGGACAGAGAGAAAGAGAGAAAGAGAGAAAGAGAGAGAGAGAGAGAGAGAGAGAAAAAGGTTCGTTAATCTAGCCGGAGAGAGGTCGGGGACCCAGACACGTGTCGTGCACGCGTCGAAATCGCAAATTTTCTAGCTTCTATATGGCGCATTGTAGTGAACGGCGACCCGCGCCAACCCCCTGTTGTTGTTCCCATGATGAGGACGGCCAAATACGTACGCATACGATCGCATACGTCCGCACGCGACCGTCCTACCTCTCTCTCTCTCTCTCTTTCTATGCTCTACGGTATTATACTGCGCGCCGATTGTGAGTCACAATAATCGGCGAGAATGTCTGTCCGCTGTCGGAGATCGCCGCTTTACGCGTAACAGGCGAAAGACGGAACGTCGAGAGCGTTACGGATTGGAAAACGAGTTTTGATCGGGGGTCGCGCCACGCTACACGCTTTGTCACCTTGTTAATCATCGACGACGCGATACCATAAACGTCCCCTTGCTTCTTCCCGGTTTCCGCTTCTTGCGTCTGACAATTTTACAACTTGGCAGATACCGGGCTAATTTCGTTTTAGAAACGAAGATGGAGGGATGAAAGTGAACGTAAAAATTCTACGAATTCTCCTCAGAATTATTTGTTATAAATTAATTCCCATAAATATTGTTACATAGCTGAAGAGAGGAAAAATTGAAAGAAAGATTGATTTAAAGATTTTGATTTTATTTGTCTTATTAATTGCGGAAGATATTTAATATTTAAAAAGTTATATAATAATATTGAAGCTTGTAGTACAATCTAGCACATTTATCATAATAATAGATACAAAATTAATGATTATTATTGCAACCGATTCACAGGTCGATAAAAAAGCCGATTTATAGGTTACCGGTCGATAAAGTGTTAATATTTTATAATTTGAAGTATATATGTCTCTTATTAACAAATATTAATGAACGAAAGAGAAGCTTGATTGTTCGTTTAAATCTGTATAAATTTTATTTTACACTGGATAAACAATCGATGCTTATAATTAAAGATATGTGTGAACATGTTTGTCAAATACCCGTTCCAAAATAGGGACACTGAATAAGGAACACGGTACGAAGACAGTGTTCCATAATAGAAAATCCCATTTATAGCACAGGAATTTAATAGAACAAGCACCGACAAATATAAAATATTCAAGATAAAAATAAAAAGAAATTCACATACTATTTATTGTATTTAATATATAAAATATAACGTTATTATATATTTAAGTCCGGTAAGAAACTCGACCGATTCGCGCTACGCATTAAATGAATATTTGAAAAGTCATTGCGTTATCTAGAAACAACAACTTGTTAAACAGTCGCATAAATATTCAAGTATAACATTTTTAAGATGCTTCCACTTTGCTCTTACTTTTCATTTCGATAAGAAGCGTGTAACCGGTGAAAGGGTCGCGAATATTTTTCCTCGGCAACGTCGACGCAAGAAATCGAGCAGTAAATCGAACGATGAGCGCGCATTGATGACACCGGTTTTTAATTTCGTCGAACAGTAATATTATAGCGGCACGTGCCGGTCAGGTTAGAATCGGAGCGTGGCTTTCCTTTTTATGGGGATGCGCGAACGGTGCGTCGAGAGAGTGAGAGAGAGTAAGAGAGAGTAAGAGAGAGAGGGAGAGAGAGAGCGACCGTGTAAACCAATTTGCACACCATGAAGGCCCCTTTGATAGCGATCCGTAGTGCGCGCGAGGGTGAAGATATTTCCCACAGGAATCGCGGTGGTTGTGCGCGTCGTTGAGAAGCGTGTTCCCACAGGAACCTACCCCGTGGCTCTATGGGAACCGACCGGGCTACCGGATCGAAAAGTACCGAAAAGTTGAATGCCTGAACCGGTTCGATGAAACAATGGGGCGTCGTTAGAATTGAAAAGCCCGCGGATAGCCTTCGCCGGCGAGACACTGATGAGCCCCGGCCGGATGATGAAAAGACACGGCCCCGACTGCTTTGCGGACCGAAACAAATCCGGGAAGGAACCCGTTTAGGATATCTCATCGTATTTTGGGGGTAGGGGGAGAGGGGGGGGGGTCGTCTTGACCGGCGCGGCGCTGCCATAACAAACAGGTCCACTTACAGTCCATAAATATATATTATTCTATTTAAATTCCGAAAAGAAATTTATATAATCAGATAACACATTTATAAATTAAAGGAAACATCATCAAACTCGGCATCATTTATTTATACCTCATGATATATAAACGTATTAATAACACTGATATCAATGGTACATAAAGGTTTGTATTTTTTAATTGACTGATATCCTAATCCTAACCTACAATTTTCTTCAAACAACAGAAAACGAACTTACACCGAACGGTCCAAATAATCAAATATTCATTCTATTTCAAGTTAGGCGTCGCGACTGGTCGTATAGGTATTGAATTATAGGAGGAAAAGTTACGCGCTATATAATCATCTTACAGTCCCGAGATCATGCTGGTAAAATCACGCATCGTAAGCATTCTGAAATCGCGATCCTCTCCCATGGGCTTTTACCACGATTCTCTCTCTCTCTCTCTCTCTCTCTCTCTCTCTCTCTCCGTCCCTCGTCTTGAATATCCCCCGCGCGCGCGCGCGCGCGCTCGCAATTACTAATTATTACCCGCGTAATTATCTAACATTAGACCAACGTTGTTCCGTTCTACGTGCGTGCGCGGTTCGCATATCAGAACGGAATACATTATTCACGATTCGTGTTTTCTCTGCCATGTGCAACTGTGTGTTTTTTTTGTAATTTCTACGATTCTTCAGACCCTATACTTTGTTCTCCCGTGTAATGATACCTAAAAATCTGTGCGACGATTTGTTCAGTGGCGTCTGGGTTTCCTTCGAGTCTCCGCCATTTTTAATACCTTTCGTTCGAGGAATATTTTTAGTGGTTTTATTACGAATTTTTGTTTCAATATTTTTAGGTTATAGATTTTATTTAGCTGCTTCATTTATTTGATTACTTTGATATAGGATAAAATTAATGTGGAAGTATGGATGGGAATGATAATGGCAATGGTAATAGTAGTAATATTGTGGACAGTATTAAAATAGTAATATTATATTGCTATTATCGTTATTAAATATTGTCATTATTAAATGACAATAGAAAATAATAATAGATACAATAATATATTATTTTGCCATTAATACGTATAATAAAATATTATTATCGTAACAGTACGAACAATAATAAAGTTCCGATAATAAAGAAAAAATAATTCCTCCTATTGCAAAACTAATATTACATAAATAAATTATAGAAATATGCGTAGTATTTTCTGTTCAATAAAACGAATTTCGAAAAAATGAAGCTTCGCTTCCATAAAAAAGGAAAAAAACAATATTAACGAAGGCATTTTGCACGTATTTCAGCAGAAACGATAACAAACGGAGAGGTTATGCTATAAATATGATTTCAATGCTGAAACATTGATGAATTTACAAAGCGCTCCCGATGATATTTTTCCCAAAGGCAGTTGCTTGTGCAGTTGAAAAATATTTGTGTGCAGCAACCCCGAAAAATAGGGTCAATCAAATGTACCAAATGAATTCTCGATATCAAATAAAGTTAAACACATCGGAAAATCGATCGTTTCCATTGTTCAAACACGATATATTTTTTCGCATTAATTCCGATACAAGTTATTCCACCGACCCCCTTATTTCCAATAAACGTTACAATTTAGATCCAACGGAATTTATCCAACGGAATCGGTCGTTTCATTGTTCAAAAACACTATATATTTTCATATTGATACCGATATAAATTATTTTATCTTCTTCCTTATTTTCAATAAAGGCTATGATTTGTCCGACTGTAAATTAAAACGTTTAAGAGCAGCTATTGTTTTATAGCATTTTGCAAATTATACACAGACGTATGTATGTATATATGCTAATTTCACAAAAAAATTAATGGCAGACGTAAATCTTTCTTAACCTCTTCATTACGGATGACATATATACGCGTCATAAGAAAATGACAATTTTACAATTTACAACAAAATTACTCGCTCGAGTGCAATGAGTTAATTTTTAGACGCTGTAAAAAATCATTTAATTTCGTTGTCATCATAATATTCCAATTGTTATTATATGGAACATCGCGGCCAGCCAAGGGGCTCTGATTCGATCGCATCGCAAAATTGGCCGATTATCTTTCCGCGAAGAGAAAAACTGCCGTGATTTCGGTGTCGTTAACCACGCATCGTCGAACAATGGAAATCAAAGCACGGGTAAACGATTCGACTTCGTGACGTTCGAGGCAATCCCTGCACAAAAGTCTCTCTCTCTCTCTCTCTCTCTCACTTCGGCTCGTGTATCGGATAAAAGTCCGCCGAGAGCGTAATGGCGGCACGAGCAGTCAATTAGCAAATTCTTAGGAAATCGCTTGGCATTGCGGCCGTTGTATGTTCTGCGTGCGTAATTTACACGCGAGGGCGGACTATATTATTCGCGCTTACACTTCGGACTCCGTGCACTGTAATTTATTGAACGAGCCGATGTAGATAACGAACAAAAAAAAAAGAAAAAGAAGAAAAAAACAAGAAGAAGAAAGAAAGAGGGATAACATCGCGAGCAATGCCTCGCGCCTGCCGCGCAGCATAAATGTTGTCGGCCTAACCTAGAAACCTGGTATTAAACGGACTCCGGCGTAGGTGGCCACGTTAAAAAGTTTCAGCAAATCTGCCCCCGATAATTCATGAATAGCTCGCCGAGCGGCGATTAAACCGGACTGATTTCTTTGTGGACGCGTACGCGAATATATCGAGCACCGAGATTGAATTTTACGGCAACGAATACATCGTGACGCGGAAATTGTAAAACTGAGCCCCCTCGATTGACTGTTAACCCCTTGACGTGCCATTTCCTTCACTGCGATTAGGAATTTTTCAATTGGTATCGAATCTCAGAAGAGACAGAACATAAATGTTTATTCCGTGCTTGGATCTAATTATATCCTTGAATATTAATAACAATAGATTAGAATTTTATGCGAATTTTAAAGAACAGAATAACGTCCACGCTTATTGTTATTCTTCTCGATTTGATCTCGACTACCCCCTCCCTCTCTCTCTCTTATTTTTTAAGAGTCTAAATCGAAGACTCTTCGTTCCCAGAAATAAACGCGTACGATAATAGAGCGAACGATTCGTTTTAAAAGAAAAACCTGCCAGCAATTCCTCCGGCTATAGAAAAGCGAACGTTAGGAGAACGTTAAAATAATCATGGAAATCATTGAGCAGGTCGCGCGCGCTAAGGGCAGATATTGAATGACACGGAACGGTGTGTATGCGCCCGTGGACTGGGCAGCGCGCGCGCGCGCGCGCGTATATCTCGTGTCGAAACTTTTCTTTTCCACAGCGAGGTCGCACGAAGCGTTTGGCCTCAAACTTTCCGTCGCGTCGCGTCGTGTCGGTTCCGATAAAAAATCTGAACGTGAAAAACTTCGGTCGCGAGGCACCGCCGCGACGCTAAACGCCTGGAAAAACCTTTCGCGATTCTACGTGTTTTCGGGAAAATCGAGCCTTCTGCGGGGTCCGTGGCGCTTTTGGGTCGCGTGATGATGCATCGACGTTTTATCGAATATTTTTAAGGTTTTTTTTACAGAATGATGTACGCGTTTCGGTTAAATAAGGTGTTTGAGGTGATTAATAAGAATATTAATGATGGTTGCAAGCATCAAATTATATATATATATATAAACATATATATGTATTTAAAATATAATATTTAAACTAAATGTTTAAACTAGTATCTAAACCTAAATAAAATAAGCGAAAACAAAATTTTAAATGTGTCAAATTAACTGCCCACGAATCTAGTATTAAAATTAATATTAAAAAATTGTTAAAAATTCTAGGCATGGTGAAAAACAGTAAAAATAGCATCGACTATGTACAGATGACTAATTAAATATTTATAGTTTAATTGTTGTTCGAAAACCATAAGGAAAGAGGTTAGTTGCGTGCCGGTCATTTGTCCGCCGAATAAGAAAGCGTTAAACGCCGCGTGCATTATGCCGAAAACATGCTAAATTATTCGCGCATTGTTTCGTGGTGCCAAGTTCCTAACACGATCAAGTTGGAAAGTAAAGAATGCCTTCGCATAGCTTCGCCAAAGCGCGGGGCGCATTTCGTGCCGACTCAATTCTTTGCTCGTACTACTTCGACCTTCCTCTCGTCGTGTTTCATTTGCTTCTCTCTCCCTTTCTCTCTCTTTCTAACTTTCTCTGCCTCTCTCTCCCTCTTTCTCTTTCTCTCTTTCCCACTCCTTTCCACCCCCCGTCACCCAACCATTCACCCCCATCGCTGTCGCTTCTACTTCCCCATTCTCGTATACACTTGTTGCTTCGTCACGGAATCAACTTGCCCGAAAATTTTTACCCCCCCTCCCAGCCGCTGCACGAATCGCAAACAAATTGGTGTGCCGGCGACGACACTGCAATATTTTCGTTTCGTCAAAGAATGCGCGCACAGCGATTTCAGAGTTTAACGGAGCGGTTGCCACAATTTCCACAATTCGAGCACAGTAATCGATCTCGATGATAGTTCGCGTTCGAGTTTACGTATTTGTTTAATTCGTTTAGTATATTTGTGATATATATGTATCTAGTACAGAGTATTTTTTATTATTGAAGTGAATCAATGATCGTTGCTATAGCGATTGTCTTATCTAGGTATCGACGTACGACAAACAAAGAAATCGAATTGAAAATAGAAGCTACAAATTTTATTGTTCGTTTGTTATTAGAGCATTATTTCAACAAAAATTTTATCGTATTTTCAAATCCCAATTTTTTTGAAGAACAAAGTATATTCATATTGAAATATATTGTTTTATATTATTAAAATACATTTTTTATATTATTAAAATATATTCTTTTATATTATTGAAGTATATTCTTTACTAAAAACGATTCTAATTTGTTGTGTTCATACGTATGTGTATGTATTTCAAGAGAAAATAAAATACGCTTACTAAAACGATTACGGTTAAAAATTCCTAATTTTCTATTTTATCAGGCTATTCTTTAAAATCCTTTTTAAAATCAAACGCTTTGCAGGTTATCTTCAGTTTTATCCAAATCAAACGTGTCATTTTATAAATTAAATTTATTTTCTGCATTTATCGAGAGTCGAATAACCTAAATCTAAATATAAATATTTTTGTAAATTGCTTTCGGGATTACTATAGGCACTGAATGATCAATCTAAGTCTCCAAAAATTTAGAAATCTCATAATCTTGTCACGAGGATCACTATAGTATTCTTACCACTTATTATAATAAGTTAAAGCTTTCTTTTTAAGAATTAGGTTCTTGAGAATAAGTATTTTTTCGAGGTTAGAAACATTGATGTATAACGCGTTAGAAATTATCATCTAGATCTAATACATATGTCATATATCTCTGAGATTATGGTAATATTTGTTCTTATCTTGTTAGTTATCTTCGCAATTGATAGATGTAACTACTGTAACTATATATACAGGTAAATTATCCGAGTGTTTGTTAGACGATACATGATAATTTCGCCCGCGTAAGGTAAAAGAAGCGTAGATCGGCGCGCAGGAAGCGAGCTATATTAAATGCATGGTCCTAACTACCTGGAGTACGTGATGAAGCATTCCGTTGCACATGACTTAACATCACGACGTTCGTCGACAGTATCATAGAGGGAATTTCATAGCTCTCCATTAACTCCTTTGTCAGCACGGTGATGGCTCTTTGATTACAGAGACGCAAATTCATTTAACCGGTGCATCCCTCTAGGGTACCCAGCAGAATCTCGTACGATAGCTAACAATCATTCAACTATTAATTGTCCGTTCCGTTCGATAAATTTCCAGATTGTCGATAGAAATGGTAGTAGCATTTAGAAGTTCTATCGTTGTTAGAATCTGTCGAGAAGATACAACTCGAACGAAGCGAAACTTACGATTTTATTATAAAATGCGATTCTAGCTGAGCCAACCGAGTTTTGTCAGGTTATGTCAGGTTTTCATATTTTGTCGAAAACGGAGAAAAGCAAAGCATTTGATTAAATTATGAAAATTATTTTACAATAATTGTTACCGCATGCTTATATAAATTATATAATACTAACTCATACTAATAGATTAGTTTAGCAGACAAATTTTATTGATTGGATAATATTAATTATGAATGAAAATTCGAAGTCATATCTTATTAGAAAAATTGTAAAAGATATTTAACTTACCATATTGTATTGTAATGCATTCCCTTCTGTTTGTTAACCTCGAAAACTGCATCAACACAATAAAGAAGCACCTAAACTTATATAATCAACTTTATTTTTAATAGTGCACAATAAAATCTTACGTATCGACATAAATGCGTGTTTCGATCGGCGAGGAGCAACTTCACGCGACAGACGATATCGAAAACAATCGAAGAACTCATTTGTCAGGATAATGGTCACGTTCAGTCGCGTAGATATCCGATGACAGGCAAAATGTGATTTAATGAGCTCGGCGAGACAACTTGCGGTTCTATTTTACGCGACAAGACGAGGATATGCGACCGCGGACATTCGCGTGACACCTAAATAATCTCTCTCTTTCTCTCTCTATTAAAACGTTCGAACGGAAGACTCGAAAATTTCGAAAGTTCGAAAGGTAGATCGATGGTTAAACTCGACAGAGGAGATGTTAACGAGACATGAGAATCTTTCGGATGAAAAATAGCCATTTTCCACGGGTTAAATCTACAAAAGAATTGTCTCGATAAAGAAATTAACGGTGATGCTAATGATCTTGGGTTACGAAGAAAACGATCACGGTGTTGGCAATGGCCTGTCTCTACATCGATCGACTGAAATGCGATTTCCAACGTGTCCACCACCATTTCGGTCAACGCGCGAACAACGGTGAAGTCTGGTGTCCTCGATCTTTGATCGATCGCCTTTGTAATTACAAGTGCGAGCATGTGCCCGAAGTATCGTCGAACGTGACCGTCTCGGTGAAATTCAATCCGGCATCGCCGAAAATTTTTGCCATTGGTTTGCATCCCGATCGCCGCGACACGAAGAACCATTACTTTTCGCTGATTAATATCAAGGAGCTGTTGAAGCGATACCTGGCTTATCTCGTTCAAAGGTATGTTAATATGTATTTGGTCGAGTCGTAGATAACTTCCTTTTTTTATCAGACATTTATTTCATTTTTTCTTTATTTCTCTTGGTCGGTGCTTTCATTTTATTTATTTGGAACCCTTTTTTTAATTTTAAAGCCTCTAGTTAGTGAAAGCGCGAATTCATTTGTCCCGGTGACTCATTGTGCGTAGAGACGAACTCTATAGGTTATAACTAGCTGTATCAGAAGTTATCTGTGACTCGATTTAATGTATTCGAATATTTATAAAAATATAACATATTTAAATAAGGCCATAATGGATTATAATCATTCAATCTTGATACTTTTACTTTAGTAATTATATTCTCATTTTTTTAATGTACTAATAATATTATGATACTTTTACTTTATTAATCATATCCTGATACTTTTAATTCACTAAGTATATTATATTCTGATACGTTTACTTTACTATTCATATTATATTCTGATATGTATAATGTACTAATAATATTCTGATACTTTTATTTTATTAATCATCTTCTGATATATTTTCTTTACTAAACATATATTCTCATACGTATACTGTACTAATAATATTCTGATACTTTTACTTTATTAATCATATTCTGGTACGCTTACTTTACTAATCATATTCTAATATTTCTACTTTACTAATTATATTCTAATACCTGTACTTTATTAATCATATTCTGATACGTTTACTTTACTAATTATATTCTGATACGTATACTGTACTAATAATATTCTGATACTGTTGCCTTATTAATTATATTCTAATATTTCTACTTTACTAATCATATTCTAATATTTCTACTTTACTGATTATATTCTAATACCTGTACTTTATTAATCATATTCTGGTACGCTTACTTTACTAATCATATTCTGGTACGCTTACTTTACTAATTATATTCTGATACGTATACTGTACTAATAACATTCTGATACTTCTACTTTACTAATCATATTCTAATACTTTTTCTTTGCTAATTGTATTCTGACACTTCTACTGTACTAATCATATTCTAATACTTTTACTTTACTAATTGTATTCTGATACTTCTACTTTATTAATCACATTCTAATACTTTCGCAGGTGACTATACATCCCCCCCGATTTTCTAATGAACGCGCGATCATTCGCAGATACCGTAGCTACTTCTACTCTTCGTCGAAGCTCGCTTGCGGGAAAAATTGTCACCAGAACATGTGCACGTTCAGTTCCTTCGTTTCCGTGGTTTCGAAATGTTCGAAAGAGTTCGCCAAGAATATATGGGACACGGGCAAAGGATTGAACCACGGAACGCTACAGTGTAAATGTTGCGGAGCACCGTATGGAAGATTGCACAACGCGCAAGCGTTCTCGAGAAATATCTCCGACGAACACCGTCAGGACTGTCAAAGCTCGAGAAAGAGGACGTGCTGTTGTAATCGCACGATGAAGGATGTAAACTCGAAGGACGGTCGATCGAGTTCGCGAAATGAACGAATCGCTTCGCCGGATCAAAAGAACGCCTTCGGAGACGCGTGTCGCAGGCACGATGATTCGCCGATTTATATAACGAAGAGAAGCATCAGCGTTCAAACGTCGAGAAGAAGCGAGTCGCGTCGCAAGGATCGTCGGAAGAAAAGGTGCGGGAGGAGTAGGAAGGAGAGATCCGCCACGAATGTGTCGCTTCCACAGAACGTCGAAACTATTTTCAAGGCTAACAGCGAAGACTTCAATTTGGAGGAGAGCAATTTAAATCTGAATCAAATGGAAAGTTCAAGGACGAAGGACGCCTGCGTTGCTTGGAGAACCAAGGGGAAGCTTCGCTCGAACACGTCGATCAACGAAGATAGAAATTCTGGCGAATTCTCCAAAGCGGAGTTTAAGAGAAGCGAGAAGAATCGAAATGTGACAACGATCTATCCGACATGCGCGAAACGCGACCGATCGGTCGCAACGAAGATCGAAACGATTTTAACGAACAAGTTCTACAACGTGGAACTGTCGGAGACCGAGATTGTCACCGAAAACGGCGAGATACGCGAGAGCCGAGCTCCTCCGCAAGCCAGAGGCGACGTCTTCCTCGCGAACACCGTCGAAACTCGTCGCGACCGCGTGTCCTTCCACGAACAGATAGATTCGACGAAGTCACCGCGAGGCTTTCAAGTGGAAGATAAATCGTCCGAGACGATAATCCTCGGGAAAATCAAAAAGCGATTGGAGGAGGAGTACGACGATTATTTCTCGTTCGACGAGTGCGTCATGGAAGACGCTTTCGACGTCAACGAGGGTTTCGCTACGCCGGCGAGCCCGAGGATCGGCTGGACCTCTTCCGACAGCACGATCGACTACCACGTGACCGAGAACATGTCCGACACGTCGACGAGGAAAATGGAATCGTTCGGTAGATACTGGCGGCCGAAATATACGGAGGAGAATTCATCGGCGAGGGACGCGAGCCCCAGGAAATCGATCCAGACGAACTTGAAGTACTCGGTCTCCATTCATTGCACCAATTCGAACTTGAGCCACTCGCAGAGCAGCTATTACACGCCGTCGCCGGACCAAGATGGCTCCCAGTGCTCGTCGATGGAGTACTGTTCCGCCGGCAACTATTCCTCGTCGAACTTCTCTCGCGCTAATTCGAACCTGAATCTGCTGTCGACCCGCTGCACGCGTCCTTCGAACACCTGCGCGACGTACAATTATCCGCAGGACAATGCCTCGCCTTTGTCGATCGCTTCCACGCAGGATTTTTTACTGCAGAACGATCCGATCCTTCAGAGCAGCGGCGAGAGTCTCAGCGAGGCGACCCTCGATCTGCGTCTGACGCGGATTCGTCAGCGACGATCGAGCTCGGCGAAGAACGCGTCAAATTTGTCCAAGCTGGTCTCGGAGTCGTTCGACTCCGGGGTGTTGTTGTCGGATCGATCGAACGATCATATTCTTTCTATGAAGGAGCGTTCGAGGAGGACGCGAAGGCCGTGTAATCGCGAGGAGCGAGACTGGTGCGCGACGCAGCTGAGTTTGTTGCCGGCTTACGATTTTAGCTCGAACAGCAGTTATTCGGACGAGTCGTTGGATAGGCGGCTCGACGTAGCGGTGAAACAGTTCACCGACAATCTGGTGTTGACGGAGAGAAAGGTGAGGCTGAAGCTGAGACGGTTGGAGAAGCCGTCGAGGTCCAGGCAGCAGAGGAGGCGGCAACCGAGGAGACTGCAGGTGCGTATTCGCCTGTGAATTTTCATCTTTATACACTCTATATATATATGAAAGTATTCGAACGCTTACATTTTTAGCATTTAATTAATGAAATATAGATTATATATACATATATATGCAGATGCAGAATCAGAGCGATTCCTCGTTCAACTTCTACTGGTCGCAGGACGACGACATAATTGCCAGCAGTTCCACGCCCCCCGTATTCTCGCTCTCCGATTCCGAAGTCGATCACATATGATCCCTTCGAGGATAATG
This sequence comes from Augochlora pura, assembly GCF_028453695.1. Classification (NCBI taxonomy): domain Eukaryota; kingdom Metazoa; phylum Arthropoda; class Insecta; order Hymenoptera; family Halictidae; genus Augochlora; species Augochlora pura. The sequence goes on from NC_135778.1 coordinate 39,303,338, forward strand.
ATCGCGTCTAGGGAAAGTTCCTTAAATCGGGAAGAAGCGTAACGTTGAGTAATAATGATCGTGCAACGTGATCGTGGTTTTACCAAATACTGTTGTGTTTCTCGCCTCTTACACCGCGGCGACGTTTTAACAGTTTCCGGTTGCAACATTCTAAAAATTGTAACCATTCGGTCGCTTTCCTGTCGACAATTATTGTTTAACCATCGACAAATCCTTTCTGATGTATACAGAAATTATACTTGGCTATTAAATATAGCTATTATACTAAATTAGCCATAGAAATATTCTGGTTTTTCGAAGACTTCGAAAACACGAACTGACGCGAAAATGTTGCATCAGGGTGGAAATTTTATTGAATTTCAGGAACACAGCGGAGAGCAAAATTGAGTCGACATTTTTAAATGATATAACTTTTTTTTAAAGTAATCCAAATTACTTGGAGTTTTCTGTAAATGTTAGAAGGTCGAGTTCAATGTTTAATGACTGAAATACTTTTTTTTAAATTTTGCTAATGCTTAGTATGAAAGAATGTAAAAAAGCCGTCGTTTTTTTACTTTTTTTATCGAAGCTTATAATAAAAATTTAAAAAAACAAATTTGGTACTTCGGTTGCCACTGAAACTTTCATTGTTTATAGATTATATCAAAGTCGACTGATTTCAATTAATTTTGTACAGTGAACCAATCCCTCTATTAACATTTACAGGTAAATTCGAGTCATTTAGAGTACTTTAAAAAAGATTATACCCTTTTAAAAATATTGACTCAACTTTGCATCACACTGTATGTATTCAATTATGCCAAACGAATACCTTCGATTATTTCTCATTTCTAATGTGTACACTAAACGAGAAATAACTGTCTTATATTATATTGTATCTTGTCACGTGTATCTATGTATAATTTGTTATGCACTTGTCGAAACTCGTTGGTTCGCAACGACTCCCTAACCTTAAAATATTCTTGATTTTCGATCTGCTTCTTTTATTGTAATCTATGTTGTTAGACGCACTGGTATTATTCTTAACGATTTTCTTTATTCTAACAATTTCTAAACGTTTTTCTTCAACGAAGCATTTAGTTCGTTAAAAAACAATCTTAAACATATTCATCCTGTTTATGTATATAATTTTTGATACATTTAAAATGTTTGTAGACATTTTATGCGAATCGTTGAGAAATGATTGTCTATAAATAAAGTACAAATGCCTGCAAAATCTGTGAAAATGTTTATTATATTTGCGAGAGATTGTTGCTTTCAAATGCAAGCATGCAACACGAGATTTTGTTTTTTTAGTTACGAAGGTACAGGGTTAACAGGATTTCTATAATAAATTAGAATAGTATACTATAGCATATCTATAGTATATGTATACACTAGTATACTATAATATATATTAACAGGATTTCTATAATAAATCAACTACAGCAAAAATTAATGGTCCTTCGACGATATATCATTTTCCAGAATTTACATTGTTTAAGAATCGTTTACATAGAATATTAAAATTAGCTTTGCGTTTCTTAACCTCGCAACAACCTTTTTATTACAATGATCAGCTTCTACAGTTTTTGCAACTAATAACGTTATTATAATTTTCAAAACTCGCGACTAATAAAAATCTACATGATATAGACGGTATCAGGCGAACCGAAAGTATACTCTGTCATAAATAATATTAAAAATTCAGTGATATTCCGTAGGCGTGAAGCGACGGAGCGAAGATAACGTGGCGGCGATGCTCGACGATGCGGCGGGCCAACAATCAAAATGTGGAGACACGTCGATTTTCGCTTGGTTCGACAGAAGTTCGACCACATCATTAGACGAGGACTGACCGTCTCTGTACTGTGGTTTTCCTTTGAGGGCAGTCGAAACGAGCGTACTCGATATCCAGCTGAGCGGAAATGCATAAACGACCAACAGACGGGACACAGACCCGTGGACCTTTTCCTCTCTCGTTCGACGCGCTGAAAATGTAGAAGACCGTGTGCCGCCGCTCCTCGTGTGTCGGTGCTCTGACAACGGACCGCGCGGGGATAGCAACCTTTCCCCGCCAAACGAGGATCCAGGAAATCTCTCGGAAACACTGACCGTTGTCGCGGGTGGGCAACGCCGATCAAAAGGAATCTTCCGTTCTCCTTCGGAAACTACGACGGTTTTGATTTGCAGGAAATTACGCTTTTCCTCTTGTCCGACGCAAGTCCACGGACCCCGTACACGCGGCGCGCGTATATGTGTGCACGGCCCGGGTTTTCTTCGCGGAGACAGCCTCGATGCACGAGAGTAGGATGCGTCTTCGATCGTTCTTATTATTGCTACGATCACAGGGTGCGCCTATCTTTCAGTGAAATTTTAACACGTTCAGCGCCGACAATCGACTACTAAAATACCCAGATAGTTCAAGCAATTTAATTAATTCAAGCGAAACTAGAAAGTTAATATTTATCCCAAGGGGTGGCATTAGAGCTCTTTTCGATAAAAAATGAATTTTCAAGATTGGTCTGAAATTAGTGTCACCCATATTCGGGCGACGCGGCGTTCAACGCGTTTTAAATGCGGCGATTTAGTACTTTAAATAATTAATAGAGAATAGAAGGTGACGAAAGGTGTGAACTGTTTGTATCCGAAAATGTTCGCGTCCGAATTCGAACGGGAACCTCGGAACATTTCCTCCAACCGTCTAGAAAGTACAAAGCTGGCAGAGATGTCGAAGATCTCCGTGTGTCCTACATACAAGATCCGAGATTACCACGATATTTATTTCTCCCTTTGTATAGACTCTCTTGCATTGGCTGAACGAACTGATACGAGATACATACATACATAGAGAGAGAGAGAGAGAGAGAGAAAGAGAGAGAGAGAGAGAGGCACCCATTTATACCTGCGTACGGAGAGTCTGTACGTATATCAGCGTACGCGTGTGTATATATATCAAGGAACTCCCGGGAATTAGATATCGTAGACTCGGTGTAAGATGCTTTTCCACGGCTGATCCTCCTTTACGTGAATGCGGATTTCTGGAATGGTTGAATTCGACCACGATTCTCCTCCTTTCTGCTACGTTCTCCCGCTTCCTCCTTTTTTTTCTTTCCCCCCACCACCGGCTGTCTCTCTTTCAACCTGCCGCGCGGTTATACTCGACTAATTATACCCTGCTCATCCGATTTTTCTCGATTTTTGCCGGGCGACGACGAACCTCTTTTTCTTTTTTTTTTCATCCGCCATTTTCAAAGGATTATTCGTTATAAGGAAGCTGTACGCTGACGCGTTCAGTATTACGTGAGATTTTCTGTGGATAAACTTTCTTCTCTCGCGAGATGATGAGGCGGATATTTTAAAGCGAAATTTTTGAAAAATTGATTGTTTTATATTTTTTTTTTAAAGATAGGGTTCGATGATAGGTTATGGAATCTTTTGGCTGCTGTGTATTCCATGAATTTAGGTCTAATTATATTTATTCTTATTGCTGCTATTGTTGTTGTTGCGTCGCTTGTTATTATAATGATGTAAATGAAAAGTTGATAAAATTGTTTAAAATTGGGGCGCGAGGGAATTTAATAAATAGAATAAGTTGGGTTAGATTTGGATAAAATTGTAGTTTTCAATTTTTAGATATTTTAGGCCAATTTTTGGCCTTTACGTCAATTTCTTGGCTTTTATACCAATTTTTTGGCTTTTACGCATTATCATTAACAATTATTAAATATTAAGCAATAGAACCAATCCAAAGTATTTACTTTTCACGTTCAGTTAAATTTCCAATGTTATTATTATTGATACACTAAAGAATTATTACTGAAAAAATCGATTAATGCAGGAAAGTTTCCAGCGTAGTCGAAGGATGAGGTCTGGTGACGAGTAAAGACATCCTTTAGGTAGGGGTCAAAGCAATTTTCGGCTTCGAAGGCAATCGAGTTTTGCTACCCTGATATAAAATAAAAAACTAAAGACTGCGCCTTTCGTGAAAGCGATTTCGAGCGAACGACGGCGGATTTTGTATTCAAGAAAAATTTGGTACAGTTTACGCATAGAGGTTATGTCAATTATTTTTCTTTATTAGAGATTCGTTTGGAGAAAGTTGTGTATGACTTTAAGAAAGATAATTAATGCACAAAAAAAAGACAAATGCGATATGGAAAAACGTGAAAATAATTCGAAAAAATATGAATAGGATTCGAAGAAAGGCGTGCAGGATCCGCGAAAAGGTAAATTTCGTAAAACCCTGTAAGAGGAACTTTGTTTCGTTAGCTTCCGTTCGCGCCCACTCTATCCTAGGGGATTGATCGATGGATAGACCGTCGAAAATATCTCAGTGCGCCGCTGCAGGAAGCAATTTCGCAATTTTTCTTCGTGACTTTGTCATCTTCGCTTTGCTATTCGCCGGGCTGAAATACAATTTCCCGAGCGCGCCGTATAAGAAAGCGTGCGAGAAAGAAAGCGTCCGAGTGCGAGCGTGTAAGAGGGGCTCTCTCGAGCATATAGCACCATAGACCTTTATTGACGTGTCTTCGAAGAATTTTCAGAATCGCTTTCTCCCGTGGGATGCTCCCCCTTTTGGCGCGTCCCACGTATCTATCTGCACCTACGTGTGTACGTTGCCAGCGTAGGTGTGCACAGTGTTCCCGTGTGCGCGCAATAAAATTTCCGAAAATGCGATACACCGTTAATTGATCCATTACGAAAATCGTCCACCCTATACATTGCGACGTAAAATCACCGACCGAAATTATCTCGACACTATTACATTTAGGACAATACCCTTTCTACTTACAATTTTCATAATTTTTATTCAACAATTATACCGTTCCATTTAAGAGAGAAAAGACTTCCAAATATTAAAAACGATTCTTTAAAAAACATCTTCAAAAAAATAAATGCACTATATTCTATGCTCCTTTAAATCGCGAAACTTTTCTATTTGAAAAATTCGTTGCCGAATAAATATTATCGGAAGTTAATTGTTCCCGGAAACGAGTGAAAGGCCGCGGTTATTGGTCACCCCACAGTGACCATCCCCGTTGCTATTCTATGGGGAACTGCTCGAGGTAAGGAGAATATTCGTTGCACGGGACTCGGAGATATTTCTTCGAAGAAATTCGCGGAGGTTCGTGGAACGTGCTCTTTTTCGAAAGCTTTTACAGTTATTATCCCATAGATGTTCGCCGCTTACATGGCATCGGAGGCGATATTGTGCGGCACCGCAATAGCTTGGGGGATTGTTTACCTAATGATAAAAGCACCGCGCTCTGTTTGCCGGGCCATCTTTCTAATGCGATGTCCGCGCGACCCCTACGCCGCTGTAACATTTTATTCTTTCTTACGCAACCACGAGCCGATCCGCGTGCACATTTTATTGCCTCGCCGAAATATTTATTGACTCGAAATGTTTCTCGATATACGAAATTCTTCGCTCGTTGTCCGTGATCGTTATCAATAAACTGGGAATATTTATGCAAAATACATGGCTTTTAGATCAACTCGCATGCTTTATTATTGCATGCGAATAAAGACGATTATTTCAATTGTACTGCTACTTTATAAGCTGTCAGAAATAATGGCAACGGTAATAAATACTTCAGAATTTATAATTTAGAAAATTTTAGAAAATACTAGAAATGCATCGTTAAGGAACATTTAACCCTTTGCACTCGAGTGGTGACCGTGAGGCGCCATAAAATTATTCTACCACCTTGCAAAGTAATCTTTATACTAACAAAGTTTGCATTTTGAGAAATTGTTGAGGTTATGTCGTGTCGATAAGAATGACAAGAATCGATTAAATATGCATAAAATGGCAATACTATAAGCCAGAGAAATTACTTCGGATTTCCGGTTGAAACGGCTTCGAGTGCAAAGGGTTAAAATATGTCTTTCTACTTACGACATTGTAGAACCGAATAAACGCCGTTCTGTCGCGCGTAATACTTTTTTTTCGGCAGCCTAATGGAGAAGAACGACACGGGTGGAGGGGGTTGGGTTCCGGTCGGCGGGTTTTAAAGCGCAGCCATGACCGCGCGACGATCCTAGGAGCCGGGAATTTCCGTGAAATCAGCTTCATGGATTTAATGGTGTCCCTCTTTAACCGCGAGGGCGCGACAGATCTCTTTATTCCGCCGTCACAAAAGCTCCGCGCAGATTACAGAGCTAGCAATCCCTCCGCCTCCGCTACGGATTCTACGGCGATGCATTATGGTATATGGCGCGCGCGACAAAGTAACGTAGAGGGAACACATCATCCCTGGACAATGCCGTTCTTGGATCCACCCGGGGGCCCCCATCTTCCTTTCTATGTCCGCGCGCGATTGCTTTATTGATCTTTAAACAGGTCCACGGATCAGCGGGAAATCAATTATCCCGGCGACACGGTCGCCGATCCTTCGGTCTCTATGCATGTATATGTACACGTATTCGTATGCATAGAATATACAGTATATGTAGAATAACGAAGAGTCGACATTCCACTGTATGGAATCAATTAATGCACTTGTGTCTCTTCACCTTTGGTCCGCAAACGATAGAAATTCAAATGCGTTCACACTCGGCGTTGCTTCATGGAAATATTCTAGAAATTAATATTTCTTTTTATTAGATAATTTTAATCGATTAGCAATCAAAGAATTTGAGAGAACAAAGGAATAGTTCTCGAAAGCTAGAAAACAATTTATTAAGGGCACGATCTATAATTGATCTACTTTGACCTTCTATTGAATTTGCCTGTTATATTAAAATAATATTAAATCAAAATAAATATGAAATCAAAGTAATATTAAATCAAAATAAATATTAAATAAATAGAAATTTCAATCGACTATTCAATTGAAGGCGTCAAGCACTCTTTCTTTAAAAGTTAATTAACTAATTAAAAATCTAACTTTTCTCTAAAATGGTGGAACGTGTCTTGAAATTCTCGTGGCGAAACTATTGCTTGAATTTCAAATTGTAACCATCATTTGGTGCGTCAATAATAAAACTGTTGAAAAATGGGTTTGCTCGATATTTAAAATCCTATTTAAAGTTCTATTTAAAATCCTATTTAAAATCTTATTTAAAATCCTATTTAAAATCTTATTTAAAATCCTATTTAAAATCCTATAATCATCCATCCAATATTATTAATCACAGTTCCGAGTAAATCGACACAGAAACCGCACAAATATAAAAATGATATCGTTAAGAGATCGATCGTAAAGTAATCCGAGACGCGATAACATCCTCATTAAATAAAGGAATTTCAATTCGCGAAGTGTGACGAGAAAGTATGCAGTATCACAGACGAGCGTTCAACGAATAAAAGGGGAAAGTATGGCAGTGATATTCCCGGGCCATCTGTGGATCGACCGGAAATCGAAAACGAGAGAAATCCTCGTACATTTCATCAGTCGAGAAGCAACGTAATGTACCATAATGGCAGCGGACTTAATAGAACACGTAGAAGAAAGTATATTGCAGTCGTTGGAGACGAGAAAATAAATTTTGTCTACAATTGCAAATGAAAACACCAATAATAAAAATAATAGTAATAATAATAATAACAATAATAATAAAATATTAATTAAAGCTAGTTTGACTTTTTTCCAAGAAATAATATTTATACATTGAACATAACCTCATAGAATATTGTTTCGTTTACGTCGAAAAATTGAATTTAAGGAACTCGAGTGAACTTTTTTTCTTTATTTAGTAAACGATTGAACTGTTAACGTCGATAAAGAGGTTTCTATGTCACGGCGAAGTCTGCGGGTAGGTTAATAAAAATTTCTGTTTGATTCCGTGCTATTTGGTACAGGATCGAACGTACTTCCGGTTATCTATGAATGGGGAACGCGGGAGTGAATAATAAACATGGGAAATATCGATTTTAAGGTATGTATATTTATCAGAAATGAAACTTTTATATACAGGTATGAACAACAAATACATTTTCCGTATTAATCTACGTTACACGTATACGTCGCTATAACTAACTATATCTAGAAGTAGATCATACGGTTTCGTGGATGTGCGCCGAGAAGAGTCTTACCTAAATGCAACACTATGATACATATTTATAGAAACAAACGCATCTATAGCCGTCAACGCTCCTTACATAATAATAATTCTTATGTAATAATAATAATAATTCTTACATAGTAATAATAATAATAATTCTTACATGGTAATAATAATAATAATTCTTACATAATAATCGTCGCTATGTAAATACTTTCCCATGAATGGCTGATCTACGAGCGCATTTATTATTTGTTAATTGTATTTCATTAATATTTACCTCGGTACTCTTTTCCTCGTAAATCCTATTTACGACTAGCTATGACTAGAATTCGTTCAATTAACATTTACGCGCGACGTGTCGCATAAATACCTATAGTTCGGTATAATACACGTGCCACGTGTCAATTTTATGTTCATTCAACATTAATGATAAGGTAATATCTTCTACTCGATTATAAATTACATAGTTGAATTTCTATCGCTAAACTATACACAATCGTCTCTCGCCAGCACGTTTTTGTTAACGTTTAAAATAATACTTTCGTGTCTTTACGACCTAACCCTAGTAAACTTATTATCAACGATACATATACATGTTATGTATAGTGTATGTTAATATATTAATATTACGTATAATTTATCGTCTACGCTTCGCGACATCGCATTTGGACTAGATAATACTCTGTTATTCTATTTGGATAGAATAATAAATAATGCGGAAATAAAACAAAAGTGTAAATGATAAGTTAGTATTGCATAATAGCTGCGAATTGAAATGTCACTAGACTCTGCTGCGGTTCTTTATGCATTCGTGAGAACAAATAGTAAATGACACGACAATGCAGGCGTATTATTTTTAAACAAATTAAATTATTGATATTTTCACTGTCGCATTGCTTTCTGTGGGTAACAGAATTATTTGTTCAGGTTTGAGAATTAATTTTTACGCCGGTCTTAATCTATAAATTAATGATTAAACAAGAACGTTGAAAAAATAATCGATGGCATACAATTTGAATTATAAATTGCAATTTGTTTAAGGAAGATACTTCACGAGATTGTCGTGCCAGTCAATGTATTAACAAAGGTATTATTATTAGACTTTTTGTTTCCTGAAATGAACAAATATAATTCTCAATTTTGCATAAATATCCGCACTCTAATGTTAATATTAAAGCGTACTTGGAATCGAAAAATCAAAGTTAACAATTAATTAACTGAAAGTTTTTCGATCACCGTGTCCGAAGAGCGCAGCGGTTTCAATTCGCAGGATTGAGGTTATACAGGGTGTCGCAAAAGTTACAATCGAGAAATCAGAGATTTATTAAATGATTCGAAGGAGCTTTTTTCCTTTACAAAAATGTAACTAGCAGTTTTGTTTACGGGTTTATTAATGAAAAACACTGACCAATGAGAGGTTAGCTCGGCTGACGCGATTCAACGAGCCATCTAACCTCGGTTCAATTCATTGGCGTAGATCCGCTAAACGCCGGCGGATCTCGCCTCTCATTGGTCAGTGTTTTTGTTATTAATAACTCATAAACAAAGCCACTAATTTTATTTTTGTTAAGGAAAAAGTTGTTATAAACAACCTCTGGAATCTCTTCCTTCCCGATTACGAATGCGTTTTGGAACGCCCTGTATGCGTAACGCTAAAACCAGTAAAACAATAAATAACAATTAATGATAATATTATTATTATTAAGTACGATAACATTGTTCCTATATTCGTTGCCAAGCTTAAAAAAAAAACTTGATGCTCGTCGACGCGGATTGGGAAAACGAGAAATTTCCATTTAATTCGGAAGAGAAATTCTCACCGATAGGTGCACACACTCGCGACGCGAATCTATTGATATTTTGGAAGCGCGCTCGACGACAACGAATACAGTGCTTGTTTGCCGACTAGAGGACGATCACTGAAAGTCATACAGTACGGGATCTCGGTTGTACGCCGTATTCCCTATATTCTACGAACAGTTCATTAATGATAATATAGATTACAGCTGCCCGATTCATTTACACTCGAAACCATGAACTGAGAAATATCGAGTTGCAGTTTCGAATCATCGAATTATTATACTTATTTGAAATTGTAACTGTTAGACCGCGGATTTGCGTGCAAATTAAACACGTTTTTGTTAATGATATTAACACGTTGGAAATGATTGAGTAGAATTCTTAATATCTCTCGATGCTTTCGCCGTTTCATTTTTCATTTATTAATTTTTATCATAACCGCGGCGCAAATCCGCGCCCTGATACGTCGTTAAAGTATACTCTTTGACTAGAAATTAAAACACTAAATGCTAGAAGTTATAAATAAATTTTACGCTAACCGCAGGGAATAGTTATGTCAGGTTATGTTAGGTTATGTCTTAATTGCAGGGACCAACAGATGCGACATCCGCCGTCGCGATGGCAACTGTTTAAACAACAGACTAAAATTGTTAATTAGTTCATTTTCGTTGAAAGAGACGTCAAAGTTGTTCCGAAAGTCGATGACTAAATAAATTGAAAATTTTCTTTCTGTTAATTAATCTAGTTTTTCGAATTATCTAATCCTCGAATTACCTAATGTCTTAATTAACTAATTTTAAACGAACTTATTATTAAACGTATCCCTAAATTAATAGGAGCCACTGGCACCTGCACGCTTACCGAATTCCAATGGAGCACCAAAACGATACGAACGATTAATTGTTCCTCCCGTATTCGTACATTTCGTACGTAAAACGAATGTTTTATTCACCGATCGAATGAATTTTATAGCGCGAAATGTATTTACCGTGGCTAGATACGCGACGCGATAGATGGTACGAGTAATCTGGAAACGCTTGTTAATTTAAAGAATTTATAATAAATAAAAACGTGCTAGAAAGACTAGTTTTTATTGATAGCGAATATGTACCGTATCATTTTGTCCCTTCAGTTCTCGCGATCTCAATTCTGAAAAACTATACTATGTGAAAGACTATGCTATACTATTCGAAAGATGGCGTCGACAGTAATATAATTGTCCTGATTTTAAAAGCGTAGACACGAAAATAAGTGCTATTTTAGGCGACTTCTTTACGTCATTTTTCGGAAGGGAAATAATATTGCTAAACGTTAAATCGTTAAATCCTTAGAGAGATTAATTAATTAGTTAAAGCCTTGTTTAGCAAATTTAGCAATTTTTCGGAATTGTTTGCGGAAACTTGAAGGACCGAGAACGACGTTCATCGGTTTAAACTATAAAAACTTAAAAGCTAGCTCTTCGCATTGCGATATAAATTAAAATAAAAATTGCAGTATAAACGAAGCTTGCAATTCAGAATGACTATTCAGTACAGTCTTTTTGCAATTGGTCGAGCTACGTGACTCTCGAATAGCGCGGTTGCCAGGGACATTTTGACCGGACGTGTATAAATCGTCTAATTTATGGCAATTAAATGAAATAAATCGCTATAAAATGATAGGAAAATTGATAGGAAAATTGATAGAAAAATTGATAGAAAAATTGATGCAAATATCTCGAAAAATTCACGAACAAATCCGAAAATGATCAAAAAACGTCGTAAATTATATAGTCGCTAAAATGGTCCGTAGTGCGTGGAATATTGTGCGACTCTCGTCGAACTAAAATAGCTGAGATCGGTTTCAACGATTAACCCTTTGCACTCGAGCCATTAAAATTGTTGCAACACCTTCCCTTCCAACAAATTATCACGTTGAGCGCCGCGTCACCCAAATACGGGTGACACTAATTTTCAGACCAATCTCGAAAATTCATTTCTATTGTAACACATTCGAACAAATTAAATTCGACTAGAATGTTTCGAATGCGAAATAGTTCTAATACCATCCCTTACGATAAATATTAACTTTCTAGCTTCGCTTTAATTAATTGAATCGTTTTAACCGTGCGAGTATTTTAGTGGTCGATTGTCGGCAGTCAGGTTATGTCAGGTTATGTCAACGTGTTAAATCAAAAATTCCTAACCGTGTTAAGTACGAAGAAAATGGTACGGCAAAGTGAAAAATATCGTTAAAAGTGACTTAAACGTCTACGTGCTTACGGCGGCTACAACGATCGGTGCCGTTATCTGTATGTATACAGATACAAATCGATCCCCTTAACTATATCTTTGATATTTAGCTGTATGATGGACACCGAGCGGCTCGGGCCAATAAGTTAAATCTACACCGTATACATATATATATATATAACGTAACACGTTACGCGTCACCTACCCCCTCCCCCTATTCTTACGAAACAGATTGTCGCATCGGTCGAGCGAAACGCGTAATATACATATTTATATGTACACACGCGCGCGCAGTCGCATTCTTCTCCAAGCCCGCCTCTTCTCCACGCTTATTTACATATTTACATCGCATGCGACGCTGCATTAACCTTGCCTGTTCCCGGCTACTTCCGCGGGAATTTCGGTCTCCGGTCGACCCGTGTCCTTTTCATTTCTATGCGATCGCGTAGATGATTATTGTCTCTTGAAAAATTTCACGGAAAATCCAAGCAAAATTCTGTTATGACGTATCGCCTTACACCTTGTTAACCCTTAACACTCGAGCGGCGCCAATGAAAATTCATATGCGATTTCCAAAATAATTTCGATTTTTGTCAAAGACCGTTCCATTTGAAAGATCGTTGAAAAAGCGTAACAATTTTATGATTTAAGATTTTTTCAAGACTCGATTTCGTACTCGTAGATCGTTAGTTAGTTGTATAAAATGGAAATTATAGATTTAGGATTAAGATGGCCTGGGGTGCAAAGGGTTAACCGAGCGATCCCTCAAGAACAATTTTTTCTTCACAGCTGATTATACAACAGCGTCTTTTTTTTTGCGAGCGAATTTATAAAGAGAACAAAAGTTTCGCGCGCGCGCCATCGATTTTTGTTGTTGTATTATTTATACCGCCTGTTCCAAGTAGGGGGCCGGGATCGAGCGGTGTTTCGTAATAGGTGGTTACGCCGCGCGAACGACAACTATTTCGATACTATTTTCAAGGTAAATATTGGCCCTCGAATGTGCCACCCCCCCCCCCCCCCCGTCCCCCGAATCATTCAGAATTAATTCCCGTTTTACAAATTATTTCCAACGGGCGATCTCATTTCGTGCTTCGATCAACGTGTATTATACTGACGCTTAAACCTACCGAGCACGAACTATAGAGCTCGTATTATAATTTCTGCTTCGGTCGTGGTATTCGTTCGATAATTTTGAAATAAATTTTTTTCAACAATCTAATTTTCGGTAAGAATCGGTAATTTTGACCGACCCGGTAGGTTTACCGAGTCAGCCCTTTGCACTCGACGCAATTTCAGCTCCGCCTTTAAACTTATTTCGGACGAGCTATAGTATCTGTAATTTCTATGAATCGTCGGTGCGATTTATGCGTACGAAATTTAGTGCGCAGAACAATTGCGCTTTCGAACAGTTCTTTAAACATGAATAGATTCGACGACGTGAGAATATTTTCAGAACATCGTACAACGATCTTGGTGGTAGAGTGCAAAGGGTTAATGTCGCGGGCAAATACGCGTACGACGATGGCACGCGAATGATTCGCTGTCGGAGTTTTTTTTCAAACGCAGAGTAAACGGTGTAACGCGATCGAGCGAGGCCGAGAATCTTGAAAAGAGACTTGCCAGGGAAACATTTAACCCTTTGCCGTACTTTAAAATTTATAACAATAAAATTTATAACAACCAGTTAGGTATGAACGTCCGTTCCTTTAAATAGGAATCAAATTTCGTTCTGTCTGGTTATGTCACCGATATTTAACCCTTTCCACTCGAGTGGCGCCAATGAAAATTGTTACATAATTAACAAAACAATATTGACGTTATTAAAGGCTCTTTTATTAAAAGCGTAACACTTTTACGAGTCGCAAGACTAAATTTCACATGCATAAATTATACTAAGTGCTATACTAAAGCAAAACAGCAATTCTGCATCTAATCTTGAAATGGTTCCGAGGTGCAAACGGTTAACCCTTTCGTCGCTAAAAATGATCATGCCACGTTTAAAAATCATTTTTATCGTGTTCAGAAAATTGTTAAGAGCTGTTAACTGTTGCACAAACAAAACTGTTGCAGTCACAGAATGCCATGATATATATAAAATGCTCCGAGCGATATAAAATGGCGACAGTACGAGCCTGAACATATACCTTGAATTTCCACTTAAAATGGCTCCGAGTGCAAAGGGTTAAACTTTGTCTAAACTTTTTCTGCTGAGAAATGATTGCGATCGAAGAAATTCTAGAATTATGGCGATGGTAAAGAAAATGTTACGGCAAGGGGTTAAAATATAATCGAAATAAAATATATGATTATAGAAGCGAGACACCGGACGTTTTTAGAGGTCAAGACCGAACCTCCAATAGATGCCCGGCCTCCGCGGTAAAGGTCGCGCGGGGAATTCGTGTCAGGGCATTTCAGCGTTCAACGAGCCGCTGGAAACTATCTGAATGATGTCAGCCTTACCCGTAGATCCTTGACCGTCGACGACGGAGACGGTATTGTTGTTGTTATTATTGCCGCTGGCGCTGGTGCCGCCGTTACTGCCGCCGCTGCCGTTGCTGCCGATCGTCTCCGGATGCTGCGTGGTCAGGTGCTTCCTGAGGGCTGCCTGCCTGGTGAACTTGGCGTCGCACCTGGTGCAGGGAATCTCGATGCCGTTCACGGCGGCCGGATGATCGCCGTTCGCCAGCCTCGGCTTGTGCCAGCGCCGGTGGGACGCCAGGTTCGCCGGGCACGAGAACCTCTTGTCGCACTCCGGGCATCTGTACTCGACGTGCGCTATCCTCGAGCACCTGTGCTGGGCCAATTGGAACGCGTCCTCGTGCAGCTGCCTGCAGAGCTTGCACTGATACGGGCCCAGCCGGTTCTCGATCTTCGCCAGCTCCGCCCGCGCCTCCTCGGTGACTTCGACGATGTTGAACGCCGGATCGATGTCGCCGGTGACCACCGCCTCGTCCGGCCCAAGGATCACCGTCCCGGACACCGGGCTGCTGGTGTCCTCGTCGAACTTCAACCGTCTCGCGTGCTTCTTCTTCGGTCCCTGGGCCAGCTTCTCCGGATGACCGCCGCTCCTCGAACCGGCGGTGCTCGCCGTCGAATTGCTGCCCACCGACGCCGGGCTGCTGTCCTCTTCTCGGATCTTCCTACGCGGACACTGCGGCGGCGACGGCGTGCTCGGCGGCGTCATCGGCGCGTGCTGCATGCCGTGCAGGTGATGCGGCGGCGTCAGTAGCTGCTGATAGTGCTGCACGGATTGCTGCAGCTGGCTCGGGCTGGCCAGCACGTTCAGCTTCTGGCCGTGCGCGTAGTACGATTTCGCGGCTACCTCGCTGATGGTAGCTCCGATGCCGGCGAACGGCACCAGCCGGGCCGCCTCTTCCAGCGAGCACAGCTTCTCCGCCGGCTCCTGCAGCTGCGTCGCCGGCTCCTTCTTCGCAAGCAGCTCGTAGCTCGAGTGGCTGTTCACCGACGAGCATCGCGGAACACCGTCGAAGTCGTCGACCACCAACGACGAGCCGGTGTCGTCGCTGCCCGATGATCGGTATCTGGTGTCCAGCTCGATCCGCGACTCGTCCGCGATCTTCCGATCCTTCCCGGACTCCGTGCCGATCGTGTCCTCGGGCGTGCGTGCCGCGGGCGGCGACGGTTTCAGCGACAGGTCCAACGGGCACGGGGTCGACGACCTGGACATGTCCCACGTCTGGAGAACGTGGTGCTCGGAGAGCCTCGAGTACGTCGACAGGTTCTCCATGGGGATGTGCCAGGTGGCGGGAGAGCCGTACGGATGCTGATGGACCTCGTCGCCGTAGTAGCCCATGTAATTCAGTCCCGGGGCGAGGAACGCCCGTGGCAACGAGCTGTGCAACATAGCGATCTCTCTGCGCGCTATTCCTTACAGCAATTATTCTCGAACGGATCGCGCGCCTCTCAACGGTTCTCCATTGTTTTTTTTCGAGCGACGCGCGCCCAAGATCACAGCCTTCCCAGGTTAGTCCGAGCGACCGCACGGCCAATGGATCCCGTCGAATCGATGGCTCTCCTCCATTCACTCACAGCGGGGGCCCCCCCAGGGGTGTCGGCTCGACGGATACCTTTCTCCTCGCCGGGGACGGTGTCGAGCGTGGAACACACTACCTTCTCCCTCGACGGCCGGACGCCGTTTGACAGAAGGTCGCCAGCACCGTGTCGGGTATATTTGAAAGCTCCACCCGGGGAACGCGTTATTATCCCGGCGCCGATTGGTCGGCCGACCTCCAGCCCCCAACTCCCACCATCGCGTGTCCTCTGCCACCACTACCCGCGCGGATATTCTGGCGCGTGCCCGTGTAAAACGGTTCGCCCGCCCCGTGCGGCTCGGAGAACCGAGGGCCACGTACGCTCGGAACGAACGGAACGGAGGAGCTGTGTACCTAGCCCCGATGTTCGAACGTCTTTTTCCACTTCTTTCTACCGCACACGATCTACTTCCTATGCCTATTGCATTCTACGCGCGCTATGCTGAGAAACTTTCTCTACTTTGTTGGTTATGTTCTTTGTCTGTGTACACGGTGCAACAATTAGAGGCAGCAACTGGAACAAAAGCGTGCAGCGTCGTAGACTATTCGTGATTAATTAGTCGGACCTTGAGCTAACGGGTTTAGAAAGGGAAGAGCGTTTTAGTAGATTCTGTAAATATTAATGCGCGCGCGAGAAGTGTGTAGATATAAATGGATACGAGGTTATATGTATTTTCTGTAATGCGGATAAATGTATAATATGTGTATTATTGTTTAAAATTGAATCTAACGATAGTAGTTATTTTTGAGCTATGGAATAACTTTATTAATAATAGTTGTATGGCTTTAAGGGGGCTGTAAAGTGACTGTAATAATATATATATTCTTTAATATGTATAATATGTATATTATTCTTTAAAATTGAATCAAACGATCGCTGTTATTTTTTAAATACAGGAAAACGTTATTAACAATGGTTATACAGCTTTGAAAAGTCTTTAATATGGCAGTAATGATTTTTCGCAGATGAAGGAATTTTGCAGATTTTAGGGTTATGTCTATTTTTTTAAATAGCGCGCTATACACTACTGTTTCTGCCGAAGTAACGTGTATTTAGACGATTCCAGCAAGCTATAGTACAAAGTCGTTCAACAAAAGTTTCGATAAAAACTTTTCAAACTTCATTCTCCTTTTGCGAATTTCACAAAACATTTCGAAAGCGAATTTCACGTCGTCCGCCGTTCGAGGATCGATCTTCTCCCTATATTTATTATTTTCAACAATTTCTCCATTTTATATAACAAAATTCATTCTATGTGAAATCGAGTCTCGTGACTTATATAACAATTACACTTTCAACAATAACCTGACATAACCTTTGCCGATATCTATAAAATCTTCGAACTTGTTATAATAATTGTTAATGGCGCCGCAGAGTCGCCGCTCGAGTGGAAACGGTTAAATTGCAGGTTCGCCGAAGAAACGTTCCCACGCCTGTCGCATTTTGTCAGACGTTTTAGACAATCGTCGGTTTTTCCTCCGACGTGACTGCTCCGCGAAAAAAAAAACAATATATCGGTTCCTGGATCCCGCGCGCTGTTTTAAATATTCGTTTCGTGCTCGATCAATCAGCCCCCCCCCCCCCTTCCCCGCCGGTCTGGCCCCGTGAACGCGGCGTAAAACTTTTATCCAAATCAATATTTCACGATAGAAAATCGGCCGTCGCGCACTGTTCTTTCTAATATCGCCGATGCCCGGCAGCGATTTTTCTGTTTGCCATTCACAACCGGCCACGTCGGTGGATATCTTTCCTTTGTTACTTTTATTTGCTTCGTTTAGTCGGGTTTTATCTGTCGTTTATGCAATATTAGCAGGAGGTTATGTTACGAATTAATTGGAATTAATTGTTAAGCGTGGAATAAATGCGACGAGTCAAATTAAATAACAAAGGGTTCTCTTTTTGATGTTTTTACTATGAATATATATTATTGCAATAGTTTTCCGTAATTTTGGAATTTTTAAAAGATTTTCCGTAATTTTCGAATTTTTAAAAGATTTTCCGTAATTTTGGAATTTTCATAAGACATGTACATATCATATACATATCTAACGTATAAATAAATCTATAAAACTCTGAAGGCCGATCAAAGAATCGAACAAACATGAAATATAAAATCTATATTTTAATACAATTATTGCACAACCGAAAGACAAATTAATTTTGGAAAAATCTCCGATATTGTATTAACATTGTTCCCTAAATAAAAGTTGCACTATTAAACGCGTTTTTAAATAATCAACAATGACAGACAGCGTGATTAATCTAAGCTTAGAGAGCGATCTGAGAAACGAGAGCAAAATTCAATTAATTCTTAAACCAAGGGACGATCACAAATTGCAACAATGCGACGTGATTAATCTAACTTATCTAAGAAATAATAGCAAATTTATTCAATTAATTCTTAAACCATTGAACGATCACAAATTACAACAATGCAACGTGATTGATCTAACCTATCTAAGAAATAATAGCAAATTTGTTCAATTAATTCATAAAGCGACGACCGCAAATTGCAACAACAATTGTAATCGATTGCGTGAGGGACGATTGCAAATTGATGTTCTCGCAGCGTCTACGCAAACTTGAAGATTAGAAAGCAAATCGCTGGCACCGCGAGTTTCCGATTCCGCACATCCAGTACATCGTAATCCCTTGATCTCCTTACTTAATGAATTGCGGAGTATGTTCGGTTAATCGTCGTAAATAATTTCGCGGCGCTGATGGACTCGGGGCCCGCGCGGCGCGTCGAGCCAAAACCCGTCGGCGACGTCAGGAGACGAGAACGGTGTGAACGCGTTGGCGAAAGGAGGCTGCGGCCGATTTCCGCGCGGTTAATCTCTTACCCCTTGGGAACTCTTTGGCACGGGACTCGTCCTCGCCGGGGCCGGTAATTGGACGAGAGGTCGTTCAGAGTCCTCGTCAAGGCGCGGCCGACGTTGCTCCGTTAACGTTACAAGAACGACAATCAGCAATCAGGGAAATCGCGTCGAGAAAGTTGATCGGCGACGCTCGCCTCGATCCTCGCCGATACGCGGGACTCTTTCGACTGGTTTTCACATGAAATTGTTTAACACGGGGTGATTTTATCCAGCGAAGGATAACTTAAGTTATGTACAGTAGCGGTCAAAAATTTAAGAGAAGGAGAAAAGAAAGGAATTATTAATATTTTATAAATAACATAAGCTATCATGTTCTATCTTTAATTATAATCGTCTGATCATTTATTTAAACAGTTACAAAAACATTTACGTTCGGTTTTGAACTTATTGGTTAGAATATATAACAAAAAAGTAAATCTATGTTACATTTCCATTGAGAAAACGTTTAAGACTACAAAATAATAGGAGAAAATAAACGGAAAAAAATGGTTTTTAATACTAATATTTAGTATTTCGTACAAAATCCATTATTTTTTATAACCTCAACACATCTTTTCGGCATTGAATCTATTAATTTTTCACATTTCTCTACTGTAATATTACAGTAAATATTACAGAAATATTGTTAATATTGTTGACTCAATAATGTTTACATTTAACACACGAACCTTCGAGAATTAGAAGGTCAAGCATTTGTCTTCGTTATCCCAAAATAAGAAACTGATTGGAAAGATAGTACTTACATTACACGTGTATGTGTGATTCTCAGTGTATATTTAACTGATTTACAATTAAAAATTTATATTTAATCAATTACAAATTACTATTAAATCGGCATAAGAGTAATAAACGATTAAATCTTTCCGACAATAAGCATAACAATTTTTCATAAATTCTCTTTCTTGTAACATTTAAACAAGCATTTCTCGAAGAGCAATAGAACGCATCCTTCATCGTCTTTCATTTAATATCGATTCAATAATTTTTTTAATTCTTCAATTTACTTGCTTTTACGAAAAGGAACTAATAAATTGTCTTTTACTCTTCTTCGTACCATCATCCTTTCATAGCACCTGTTCACCCCTTCTTCGTCCCTTTCTAATCGCTCCTGTATCGTTCACCGCCCTCGTTAACCAAACGAAACGGCTTCGATTTTTCTAAAAAGAAAATCTCATCTCGCCGGAAAACCAAGAAAAAGTACATCCAGTAGAGATTTCACGCCCGTAGCACCAATGATTACACGGACGGCGGACGCGCGTCGATTCAAAATTTCATGCCGGACGTAATCAGTCTATCGGCGAAAGGAACGAAAACAAACGTCGAATGATCCATTATTACGTCCAAACATCGCGCGGACTAATACCGCTTGCGGTGGACGTAAAATATAGGTATTAACGGCGGGATAAGTCGGTCGATACGGATTTGCCATGATTATTTGATGCCCCCTCCCAACCCCATCCCCCCCCACCACCCACCCGCGAAACATTTTACCACGCGTTGCACTCTCTGCTTCCGGCTACGTTGCGCCATGAAACACCTGAAAACACCGGGCGCGTTACACACGTGCGCTACGATCCTCGAATTACAAAACCGTAGAACCTCGGTTCACCATAACATTTGGCTGGATAGCCCGTGTGCCCGGTCCGCCGGGTGGGTTCTTGTTGATGGCGCTACGGCGATGGAACGGTGGAGCTATAACCTGACATAACCTGACCCGGTGATCGCAGGTACGGTTGGCGGATAGTGCGCGAAATACTGTGAAGAAGCGCGTCGATTAACGTTACGATAAACCATCGTTACAATAACCATCGTTACAATAACCATCGTTAAATATCCATCGCCACGAATATCAAGTAAACGGCAGAGGAGTTCCTTTTTATGGCGCGTCTATTTTTCTCTTTTCGTTACTTTGCCTTTTTCTTTTCGTTTCCTTTTTTTTAGGTAAGACCGTTCCATCTAAATTCACGCGAAAGAGAGGAGTGAGTGAGAGAGAGAGAGAGAGAGAGGCGACTTCTCCAAGAGACCAGGCAAGAGCTTTTTGCCTCGCGCGGATGTCGACGAGTACTCCCGCATCCGCTGGTATGGAGGGTAGAGCGGAGTGGGTGGCTCTCTACATATTTGATGCGATTTTAATGTCTCTGCCCGGCATATCCGCGCGTCCCGTGCACCAATAGCGCCAGGAACACTAGCCCGGCCGCACGAAGCAGGAGTGACTGCCGTGATGCTCTAATCGGCTTACGCAACAAGCCACCCTTATCCCGGAGTTCCCATCACAGCGGACCGTTGCGCCCTCGCCTCCAATCCACCGCCTCCGGATCCACTGCCTCCAACGGCGGCTGTTACTTTGCGGTTAGACGCTAACTTTCCTCTACCTGCATCTTCTCTTTTTCCATTTTTTTGCGCGCCCTTCCGGCACGCTGTCGCCTAAAACTCTCCTCCGCTCGGTTTGTTCTCGTCGTGCAAGTAAGAGGCCGATTAATTTCAAAAAAACATTAACGGTTACGCACAAAGCGAGGAAGCATCGTTATATTTTTTATTCAAGATCGATGGATCTGGAATTGCTGTGCTATATTTATTATGTTATTTAAGCTATGTTCGCTTTCCAATTTATTATAATTGTGTCGTAAATTTGTTCTGTACTTTAAACTATGACAAACTAAAATGTAATTGCATATCTGCATACGCGTCGTGTACGCGTGTCTTTTGTGTATGCGCGCGTATCGTGCATAAACAGTTACAGTCTAATTATAATACAAATTTGTATGTAAACTATGCGCTAATTTGTTTCCAATCAATTTTGTAAACTGTTCAGGTGAGACAGGAAATATTGTACATGTTATAATTTTGATAGATTCAATGCTATAAATATCATAGAATATAACACAACGCCGATGGAATTAAACGTAACAATTTTCTCGGTAGTAATATCCTTTTATATTAAATTCCTATGAATCTACAATGATTGAAGTCTGAAAAATTCTTCAATAAATTGTATAATTCTTTATTATCAAATTACGTATTAAAAATTGTGCTATTTTCAACCGAATCGCGATTTTACATATTATATCTCCTAATTATAACGTCCCCTTTAACCCTTTTCAAATGAAATTGCGATTACATTCACTTATAATATATTATACAAACTATACAAATCATTGTAAAGAAATATAATTTTTCAATCGTAGCCTGTTCGCAATAAAAAAAGAATAAAACCAAGCGTCACGAACGATTGTCACAACATTCAAATTAATTTGCCGAGCATCGAAACAAATGGGGCCGAACGTTATAGGATACGCGAAACAATTTGTGGATATTTAACATTTAAATTCATCAAGTACACCAAGTATCCTATTTTTAGTATAATCGGGTAACGGATGATAGAGAGGTGTACGGCGCAGCGTACGCGTCCGCGTGGTACTGCACGACAGAATCGCCCTAGGCAAGGACGCGCATTATTGGGTAGAATTACATTAAACAAACATCCAATATATCTGGCCTCTCCCTTGCGTCGAATGCCTTTTTTTTCGGCAAAATTCACGTATAGACACGCGCTACCGGTCGCCTCGAACAAAATTCGAATATAAATTTCGATTTGTATCGATAAATATTATATCTGGTTTCGTAACATTTTATTTTTATAAATATTTCTTTACAGCATACTTACATACGTATGTATATGTCTATCAAAGACAATTATACGCTAACAAGTTATTTAACATTTACACGCTAACAAGTTATTTAACATTTACAAGTCATAGGTGTATGTACATTAAAATCTAATTATTAAAAATATATATTTATATAATGTGTATTCTGTGGACGGGTGTGTGTATATATGTGTTTGTGTGTATGGTTCGCGTGCGCGCGAGCGTACTCGCGTGTATAGAAATATTACGCGTCAAGATTTTCGTTTTACTTTACTGTATCGTTGGCGTTCTCTTCTCACAATGGTTTCTCTTTTCTCGATGCTTTCCCTTTGCACAATGGTTTCCGTAGTTGTGTCTTCCGCCACATCAATGTGCGCGAAAACAAAATTTTTTCCATTTTTCGGCAGTATCGGCCCATCCTTTTGTCTCGCCAAAGCAGCTATACGTGCCAGTGACTCTTCTCCCCTCGCGAGAATCGAACGCTTGCGCATGACATTCTAAAAATATAAAAAATCATAAATCATTGCTATCGTAAGAATTATTTGATCGTCGGTAAACGCGATTTCGTCGTGGAAGCTTACGTGGATCACGTGAGAATTTCCTTTTAAATTTGAACTATTCAACATGTCCGCTATAGTGTGAGGTATCCGTGTTTCGGCTGCGGGCGCTGACGAATCCAGTAATGTATTTTCCGTTCGACTCTCGTCGATACGCCTTTTCTTCAAGATCTTCATGCCAAATTTAAATATTTCACTGTTGTTCAAATCATTCTCGATTTCGACGTCCACGTTAATCTGAAAATGTAAGATAGAATGGATAGTTTTAAGGATCCGCTTAAAACCATTTAAATGTAATAATGTTTGGAATGTTTTTCTTAGTCATTGAAAAAACCATGCGACGGATTTTTATTAGAAAAATTATAATAAGAAACAAATTCCAAACGTTCGACCGACAGAACATTTTACCATCCTTTCTGCTAAAAACTTCTCTCTTTCGTGTCTTATTTTGCGCCATTTCGCTTCGTCTTCTTCGTCTGACAAATCAACGCAACCGTCCTTGTCTTCACACGGTTGCAACTCATCGTTAGTATCTTGTTTGTCTAGAAAAATTAATTTTTTAAAAATTAGTTTCGTTTTCAAAAGAAGACATTTGTTTTAGTAACGAAATTTTTTCTTAAGCAACATACTTATATTTTTCCACTTGAACTTTCGTTCCCGACCGCTTTCGCTGAACAAATCGCCCTCCTCGAACAATAATTCCTTGAGTATCCGCACTTCTTTCTGATCCTCGTCCAACATCTGTTTCATATGAAGTTTGCCCAACTGATTTTTCACTTGTGTCTCGTCAATTTCCTCGTCGTCCCCTTCTTCCAACTCCAACTTATCCATATCCTTTTCATCTTCGTCCGCGGACACGTCGCAGTCGCTTTCGCTGAGCTCGGCTTCGTTCTCCAAAAACCCGGCGGCATATTGTTTTATATTTTTCTTCGGCACGACAACCACCTCGTTCTCATCCGAATCGTAATCTATAAATTTGTCCTCGTCGCATTCGCTTTGGATGTCGTCGTCGCTGGACAACGAATCCTCGTTTTCTTCCTCGTCGTCGGATAACTCTAACCTCTTCACTCTCCTCTTCGCTCGATTCGTAATTTCTTGCATCGTCGAACCTTTGTTCTCGTCGTCCGAGTTCGACAAAACACCCGACTTCTCTCTGGAATCGTTGTTTTCCATTTGTTGTTGGTGGATAGCATCCTTCTTCGTGGATGCGGAGTTCTTATCCGTTACCGATTCTTGCGAATTTTTTAATAAATTTTCACCGTCCGGCAGGTTGGACGCCGTTGGATCTGGCAACTTTGAACAGTCGAGGCTGTTGTTCATACCCGTGCCGCAGGTCATGAATTTTCCAGAACACAGTTCCATCAATTCGTCTTCCATTATATCGTCGTTCATATCATTTTGATCGGTAAAGAGTAGCTTTTTAGGATTCGAGTTGCACTGTTGCGAAAATTCGCCGATTAAAGGACTAGCCATGAAATCGGAATTAGACTCTTCTACTAACGATTCTTGTCCGATCTGTGCCATCTGCTCCGAATCCTTTAGATACGTGCTCAACGCTGTTAATTGCGTCGCCGGAGAAACAAAATTATAATTATTAGTTTTTTTTATTAGCGGCGTATGATTCGATTTCTGTTCGAAATCGCTGTCAACGTGCGCCTGAGAAACTGGAATGTCTTTTTCGTTCTCGTTTGGGCTCTCGCGAAACATATCTGAAGGCATCGTTGACGACGACAAAGATTTTTCGTTATTCAAAATCACGTTAACTTCGTTATTCAACGTATCACAGGATCGCGAGTCGTCTTCTATAGGTTCTACAATTCGTCTAAACGGTTTACGTTTCGCATCGATACTATCACAGGTACTGCTCTCGTCGTCTTCTAAAATCAGCCTCTCCTCGTCTTTCTCGAAATTCTCATCCTCGTCTTCTTCTATAATTTCATCTTTGTCGTCCACTTCTTCGTCATCGCTAACATCCGCTTCATCGTCCACGAATTCACATTTACGTCTTTTCTTCTCTTTCTTTTCATATATATCGTCCTCTTCCAAATCCTCCTCCTCCTCCTCCTCCTCCTCCCCCTCGCTTTCATATGTCGCAATGCTTGACAATTTGCTAAGCTTGTCTTCCTCGTCGAAAGTCTCGTTCCATTCTATATCGTGTTCCTTCATCTCCTGTTCCTTTTCCTTCCACTCTTCCTCGCGCTTCTGCGCCATCTTCTCTTCTAATTCTTGCTTCAGGAGCACCAATTTCGCGCCAGGCTTTTTCAACTTGGGGTCCACTTTCTCGGCATCTTTAAGTTTATACGGCAGTATCTCTTTAACTTCGATCGATGAACCATCGGGAGATTCTATCAATTGTGTTACCGTCACTTTCGACGTGTCGCTCGCTTCCTTTTTAATTTTCGAATGCTTGTTTACAAACCTGTCTAGGAAAGCGCTTATTGCACTTTTATTTGGTTTCACGTCGTTTGTCAAATCGATCACCGTACCCGGCGCGCCTCTTAACTTAGGAGTTGTATTTTGCACGCTTAATAAAGTCTTTTTCTCTTTCACTTTTGGTGTAATATCGAGCTTCGGCGGCGATAGGCCATATTCGTTGTACTCGTCCGACTCTTCCGCAGTTAACCCTAACGACTGTTTTACCATTTTCGCATAATCGGTAACGTTAGAGCTGGAATCGTTCGAAGAATCGTCGTCAGTCTGTAAATTATACTTTCCACTGTCACAGTTTCTATGAGAACTTTGCTTTACCACATTTGTTTCTTTATCTTTAATTTCAATGATTTCATCTTGCACTATGGCATTTTCTTCTTTATGAGATTTTTCAACCTCATTTGTAATTTTAGATAAAATATGTTCATCAGCATTCTCTGTAGCAGTGACATCACAATTATCTTTCAATGTTTCTAACTCATTTGTGTCGTCTATTTCCATTGTATCGACTTCCATTAGCGAAGAACTGTTTGTTTTATTTATTTCTGTAATATTTACATTTGCTTCATGCATTACATTCGCGTCATTGTCTTCTTTGTCATTCACAGACAACTCATCGCAGGCAAACAATTTTTTTGGAACAATTTCTTTCCTACATTTCTCTAAATGTTGCATATTTTTGTTTTTTTCATCTACCGCTGAATGACTTTCTGTTGTTTCTTCTTCGGAATCGGAAGACCTGTAAAATGTTTCAGCTTCTTTCTCTTTTTCTTTCAGCACCTTGCTGTTTAATAAAAAGGAACGCAAAATTTAATAATTGTCCATTAAAATGAAATATCAAAATAAATTTACATTGCACGATTACTTACTCGACAATAGCGGACGACATTTTTAACTTAGCCGCCATTGTAGGAGCTTTCGGAAGTGCTGACAGTATTTTCTTTCTGTTCAAAAACTCTTCTAACGTTCTCTGCTTCGGTCTGTGATAAGGAAGAGAGACTTCGGTTTCTCTCATTAAACGTTGAGTTTCGCTTTGTATTTGTTTCATAGCCTCTTCTTTACTAGCTCTCAATGATACCTAAAATTGATTACATTATTTTTAAAAAATTGTGATTTATAAAAAATTTAATTATCGAAATTCTTTGGTTGATATACTTTTCTCTTTGTGAATTCATCGTGTTTCTTCTGTTTGGGTTCTTTGTCTTCCACATGGTTCAAACGTGTTTCATTTTCTTCTTCTCCTGAGTCTGAATCAATTAGAGACCTAAATCCAGTTGGTACCTGTAAAATAAACATTTTAATCATTATCTCCAACAATTAAATCCTCTGTTTACTATTTAGAATCATTAATTAATATATTCCATACCTTTTCTTCAGTGTGTGTCATTTCTGTATTGCTCTTATTTAAGCTTACTGTATCATCTTCATCAGTATCACTGTCAAGCAGTCTGTTAGACTTAGAATTTTTCACATTTGAACGCTTTTTATCTTCAAAAAGATTACCAAAGTCTGTCGCTTCTTTTGTCTTAGAATTAAAATCATCCTCATCCTCAGAGTCGCTGTCCACTATCTTTGAAATTCTTTTAACATTTCTAGCTACATGTAACTCTTCATTATCCTCTGTGGAATCTTCTTCTTTATTTGCTTCATTTATTTCCTCCGAAGTTTTATTCAAATTCGTTGAGTTTTCGTTATCAGTGCAATCATTGTTAACTATAGCAGGTGTTTCAGACATCTTCTCATTAGGTTCTTCAACCTTTGTATTAGTTTTTTCCTCTACGCATTTATCTACTTCACTAGACTCCATGTCAGTCTTTAAATCGTCGCCGCTTTCGCTCGTTTTCGCAGAAAATTCTATATTACTATCCATTTCTATTTATTTCAATCTATCGGAAACTTTAAAAGTTCTCATATATAGTTTCACGTAAAATTTGTATTACAATATTTATTTATCGACATGTATCTATTAATATTTTAAAAACCAATACGATCGCGAATCAATTAAAATTGGCAATTTCTAATAATTAACAATCATACTGTTTTAAATTTACAACACTACAAATCTTGCTGTCATGAAACTTCACAGTGTTCGCTGACAAATTTGGCGCGAAAGTATATCAACAAGTATCGCGCCATTGGTTATCGAGATAGAATAGAGACGAAATAATACGGATTATAGTGGAGGCCTCACTAGAGACAAAACACCTGTTGGAATGCGGGAGGATTGTAAACGGTCCTTCTTTTATATACCGCTAGGTCGCAGCTCGATCCGTTAGCAAGAATAGATGTAAAAGTTTTCTTTGCTCTGATTGGCTGGCGATTCACTGCTGAGACAGAATCCACCGCTGATTCGATGCGCAGTACGATAATGGGGATACGCGGGTCAACATACGAATTTCCATTATTGTATATGTTGTTATGTTCGTTTCCGATTACTGTGATTTCTCACAGCGATTCAAATATAGTTTAGTCCTTTAGACAAGGACTTCTCGGAACCCTCTCTAACCTCTCCCTCTTACTCAGTCCTCGAGCCGAAATCTTCGCGCGCGGCACACCCCTTACAATGTTCGTTTCGACGGGCTTTTTACCCCTGCGCGCTCGACTCACGCGCACCGTCGAACCACCAATCACCTTCGATCTGCAACCGGCCGACAAATCAATGTCCAGCAAATTCATCAGCGCCCAGCTAATTTTCCTATTGGCTAAGAAGGAGTGAAGGAAAAGAAGCTGAAATAAAATGCAGAACTCCTCGGAAAACCTCAGATTAAATTCGACGGTCAAAGAAAGTACATCTTAGAGCTCTATAAATAAAGTACCTTTTACTTAAAGTATTCGAAGTTTGTACATCTCTCTACAACCTTTCACGAGCAGAGCGGTTCAGCGCTCCACGGGCATCCGAACCACACCGAATTCCCTACATCGAACAATTCAGATCGTAAGAACTACTGTATCTAGAATATCATCATCATTGGCTCATCAACCAATAAAAAATATTGTTTACACGATTACAAATATGTTTCCTCGTGTTATCCAAGTTACACGTCATTACATTCCGAAAGAAAACTTAATGACATCCTCGTTATGTTCCTGTCTCTGCCTGTTTCAATAATGTCAGATGTCACCATTTTTTTTCTCGTATTACACATTACTATTCAACGCTATTCAAAATACGCGTAATCGACGCTGCTTGTTGAATAATTTCACGTTTATTATTGTTTACATTACCGTCACGAGGATTTATGATTTTTGAACGTTCACTGCACGTAAATTATTCGTCGCACAATGCATTAAGGATCCGAGAAACTAAATACGTGAATTATGACATAAAATTGTTAATATCGGTGTTTTTAAGAAATTGGTAAATACAAATTGACGATACGCTTTTAAATAATTTATAATATACTTCTCGAATTAATCATTTTTCGTACAATAAAGTTGTCATTTTTTTCAAACAATTTAACATATCATATGTATATATTACAATTTATATATTATAATTTACATGTTATATAAGTATTTATCTTGCAGCAGTTGGGTGGGATACATGACTTGCGATACTTGATTAGCATTGAACCTTGGATTTTTGTATTATATGTATGTATTTACACGTATTGTTACCTTTCCACTTTGATAAGGACATCACAAGGTAACAGAGTTGTTACTCCATTCGTACGATAGTACATAATATTTTTATTCGACTGTGATTCTACGAAAAGGAAGAAATTAATTAGTGGAGTGTTTGTACAGAAGCTTTTTAAATATTATCATGAGTCAGTTGAGAAAGCAATTCACGCAGGTGAAGTTCCCTGTGCCGTGGGGACACGTCGCCGCAAAAGCATATGGTTCTTCGAAAGAGAAGAGAATGCTGGTGGTGCACGGTATTTTAGACAATGCCGGGTCTTTCGACAGATTAATAGAATTACTACCAGAAGATTATGAGTACGTAAGCATAGACTTACCAGGACACGGACTGTCGTCATCATTTCCTTCTGGAGTACCGTTGCAATTCTTCGATTATGTTTATACAATTTTACTAGTTCTGGACGCTTTAAATTGGAAAACATGTATCTATCTAGCGCACAGTTTTGGTGCTCATATAGGATCGTACTTCAGTATATTGTATCCTGGCCGACTTGAAAGAATTATAGGTATTGATGGATATGTGCCAGACGCAGTCGACGATCTTGTTTCTTGTGCTCAAGAGATGTACGATTTAAATGCTTACGGTCGTGTCACGGACAGATTACACACTAAAGATGAAGTAATATATGCTTTACAGTACAAAAGGAAAGAGGCATTGAATACGGAAGCTGCAGAAGCTATGTTTACACGGGCGGTTACAAAAGTTGGAGATTTGTATAAATATAATCGTGATCCCAGATTAAGAATAATGACGCGTCCGTTGTGGAACATAAGGTCGCATATAGAATTCTGGAAGAATTTCACAACACCGAGCATGATCATCGTGGCAAACGGATCGTGTAGAAGAAATATAATGGATAATATTACGAAGCAAATGGAGAGTGTGGTAAAAGATAGGAACCTGTTCGAGGTTGTTTTTGTGAACGGAACGCACGACGTACATAATAATTATCCTGAAAGAGTGGCACCGCACATATATAAATATCTAAAAATCGACACAAAGAGTAAATTATAAATTTTTATTTTTATAAAATAACTTTTTGTACTACATAATAGTCCGTTTAACAGTAAATTTAGTTTAGTCAACAGCGAAAATCGTAGTAAATACCAGTATTTATATACATGTATGGGGATAGCATTTAAAAAAATGTAAAACAAATGTACATTTCAAATGGGTTACAATTATACAAAAATGGAGCATTTCACTAGGATCACTTTACTTTTATACGCACCACGCCCTCAACCTGTTGAACTTTTATGTATACCTCGTTACCTCGCAGGGCACTGCTTTTCAATTCATCTTCCAATAGTATTGCCGTATGATTCATGAAGGAACCGTTTCTCTTCGTATCGTAATTATAGTTCAACGTTAATCTGATTTTGTACCAGCAAATCAATGCGTTCGGCAATGGTCTGTTAGTTGTTGCATTTATTTTTCCAAAGTTTACTATGCGTTCCGTAATTTCGCTGTCTTTCATTTCTATCAATATATTTATATCGGATGCGGGTTCGTGTAAATATAAACTTGAATTTAAATCGAATAATTGATTTATCTGCAATACAGAGAGATAACACATAAATTAAAAAAGAATAAGAGGGCATTTTTTTTATAAAGATAGCCATTGTCTTACCTTAAATTCGTTAATGTGCTGAGCAATTCCATATGACTTTGTATTATCAAAAGTATTTCGTATATTCTGATAACTATTAAATCTCTGCAAAACATAAAGATTTTCATTAAAAATTCAATAAATCGAATTACTTTATATATGCAGAATATCGTATAATTGGTCGTAATCGTGGAAATAAATGAAAAATTGTTTTAAAATAAAATAGAGTAAGTAATAACTGTTACAGCAAAACTGAATTAATTTGCACAGCTAGTTGACGAATATTTCGCGCGTAAATTATTTTAGTTTTGAATGATTACCTTCCCATATAACACCAATTATATGATACACTAGTACATATATAAATATTCCTTAAGAAGTACCTTTTTAGAATTTCTTTTATTAAATACTAACGTTGATCCTCCTTGTAAATTTTCATCTTTAACATAAACCATATTCGGAAAATCTTCAGAAAATACAAGTTGACCTACAAGGAATATTTGTTCAGGTAATAAAATACCATTTGGTTTAAGCATACATCTGTAAAGTGCGTTATAAAACATTTTTAAAAACACTTCAAACAAGGCAAACAGAAAATATTTAAATCTGATATACCTAAAGAATTCGTGACTGTGTTCTTGATCACGATCTTTCAGTTCTCCGTTAATGTCGAAATCGTGGACAAATATATTATCTAATGAAACTTTAATAGTATTGTATTTCGCTATAATGCAGATTTTCTCCTTAAAACCATTTTGTTTTGCAATTTCTTCTATGAGGAGACGGAGCACTTTGTTCTCGGTTTTATAATATAAAATTTGACTGTATTTATTTTCCTTTAGTAACATTAGTCCGTAAACTGGGAAAGGAGACGTATCCAAAATACTATTGATCTCTTTATTAGTTAATGACTTGCTAACTTCGGTGAGCAACTTCATATATTCGAAGTCATTTAAAAATGTTATAACTTCTTTCGGTAAATGATATAAAAATTTCTTCTCGTTGTAACTGGTGTCCGCCGCATTATTTCCGGCGTAAGAACATTTTAATTTTCCTTTCAATATTTCTCCGTGTATTGTTAATACATCTCCTTGCTTAAATAGCGTAGGTACTTTTGGGAAAACAGCAGTTTGCCAGCAGGTTTTTCTATCCGACGTGTCAATTGTTATTTCTTCGTCGAGGTGCAACTTAAACCAACTTACCAAACCGTCTACAATACCGTCGTATTCACATTTTACATTTATCTTACTTTTCACTCCGTCCACATTGTATTTCCGTAAATTCGTTATATCGTTAAAATTTACAGTGAATAGAACTTTTGGTTCTGTAATATAATTAACTTTCACATTTTTCAAATGTTCCGTATCATAGTATTCGTCGTCTAATAATATAGATATATTATCAAAATTTAAAGGACAGGAATTCTTTACTTGTTCAAAATCTACGGACGACCTGTTTCTCAAATATTCACATTCCACCGCTGCTACGTAAATTGTAGCGCTCATCGGTATTATTATGCCGTTTCTATTCAAGATATTCGTGTGAACACTTAATAAGGATGGTATTACACGTTCTCCGAATAAACCAGCGTCAAATGTTTCTGTTACTATTAATTTCACTCTGTAAAAAAATATATGTTTCTTTAACGGGATAAAAACTTTATTATATTTACATTGCAACCGACTATTATAAACCAAAAAAAAAACTGACCTCTCCGTAATATCGTCGGGTATTGTAAGATCTGTGGATAATTTGGGCAATAAAATTATACCTCTAGGATTGTTACTTTCGAATACTTTCTCAGCAATTTTTATCATCGCCACTGAACATTCGCATGCGTAAACCTTTTTAGCGCCGGCACTTTGTGCGTACAAACTTAACAACCCTGTTCCAGTCCCTATATCTAATACTGTGTCGTATCCTTGAGAAATCTTCTTTCGTATTGCACGTTCGAACGCATTGTTCCTTTGTTTGTCGTTCAACATTGGAAAGTGCCACCTATCTACAGCCATGCTAAATGCATTTTGTAAATTTCTTTCTGCTGGCAGAAAATTTGGATTGGCTTGCAGAGCTCTTTTTAAATATCTTATTGCCCTTATTGGATCATTATTCCTTTAACAATATAGTTTTAATCCTCATTATATGGAATTTTAGCGGTCATGATATCTGTCACGTTAAAAAATCAATTTTAAATCAACTAGTTGTACATTTACCAAAGCCACCAGTGCAAATTACCTTAAAAGATGAGCCGCAAAATTATTTAACATACGTGGGTTATTCGGATAAATATCTAAAGAACGTGTATAACATAAAACAACGTCTGTGAATCTATGATCGCTGGCGAGCTGCATTCCCCATTGACCTGAAAAGTAAATATTTATAACTTTTTGTATTAGGACAGTATACAAAGTGTATACTATAAACATACAAAGTACGTTAACGAAAGCATCTTCGATCTCCAATCTCTTCGCTGGACTCAATTCTGCTACAACCGTGTAATATGCATACGCCTTTCCTACATTTCCAGTTCTGTCATGATCGCATGCCTTTTTCAATGATTCTGCTATTATGTTGTTTACTTCCTTTTGCATTTTTAATGTAACGTGAGAATTTCTTTAATCTCTGCTTATCATAAAAATGCATACCACTTAATTTTCTCTAGAATAACATATAACGTTCTGTTAATATAAGCGTATTACAATAATATTGTACGTATGAACTCAATCCATTGTCAACAAACAAATTAAGTTTCTCAGTACTTTAAAGTTAAAAATGCGAAACAATTTCTAACAATATACGAACAATTATGGTTATGATAAATATATATTTTAAATTACATATCGTATAAACATATTTATTAAGCTGTTTCAAATTGCTATATAAAATTTATTGTTGACAAAGAAAGCTGTCTTTCTGGATAGATGCATCTATTCCAACAACTTTTGGAATTCTCTTTATCGCGTGTGAACTACATCGGAAAGTGAAGATAATTTTATAAAATATAAATTTATCCGAAATTAGTTTTTAAAATATTTATAGGTAATTACTTTCGACCCACGTTTGTCACGTTAGTATCACAGACAAGTTACAGTTATCGGCCATATTGTTAGGTGGAACTAGTGCTGCTATCTGTTATCAAATTGAAAACTATCCATTTGAATTTGAATTCCGATTTGAATTTCAAATTTTTCATGTATTATAAACAGTAGATATACAAACTGTAATTGCTAATAAAGTACGATATGGATAAAGGGATTGCGAAAAATTACAATAAATTTCCTGCTCAAGGAACGATATAAGATTATTGCACATATGACGTTTATGTAAATGACCAAATTACTCTTTTTTCACGTAATAAAAATTAGAATGAATTTACGGGTATTAAAGTAGCTTCAAAATAAAAGAAAATTGCAAAAATCCACAAAGAACGTATATAATATAAAGGTATGATAAAAAATTATACGATATAGAATGATTGATATACATATATAAATGTTTCTTTCTTTGTAGATTTTTTTTACATAATTTAATTTTATAATTAATTTTAATAATTAATTTTATTTACATAAGGTATAAAAACATATGAAAATTTGAAAAAATAAAGCAAAAATCATAAAAATACCAATATGTTACGTTTTCATATTGAGTGCACTGTTACCTGTACTATAATACAGAATGTCCCATTTAAAGCCGCGTTTATATAAATACAATTGTCAAAAGTTAATACTGAAATTATTTATTTACGTGCTAAAGTTGGAATAGAGAGAAAATATATTTGTAGATAATAATAAATTAAACATAATTTCTGACTTCGGAGCTTTTGTCAGCTACCTGAACTAACCCAATATAATTTATAATACCGTCTTCGTTAATAAAAAATACTCCTTCATTTAATTGTAATTAATTAAAAGTGAATGCCTAGTCTTTTCTGTTCGTTTTTGTGACTTGTAGAAAACAAGTGACTGCGAAGACCATAAATATCGTTCAGTACCACGTTACACACTTTACACGGTATGTTAGTGTTTCCAGGTTTCCTTGGATCTCTGTCACATTAAAAAAAAATAACATATGTTAATGATTCATGCATTAGCCAAGATATATTTTCATTCGTTTATCACTTACTCCTTCATCAATTCTTGTAACTTCTTCGTATGTTCTATAATTTCTAGCAACCGATCAGTCTCTTCCAATTCCAAAGCATTGTGCAATTTAAATATATTATTGGCAACCAGAGACACTCTGTTAGGACGTAGATATAAGGGATCGTCGTACAGATTCCACTTATCGAAGTTATTGATCGTCTCAAGCGTTTGAGGTTTTCTTTCCTTTTCGAACAGTTTCAGGAACGTTTCTTTTATTTTGGTCTGGCATGTTATGGTATCCTCCATGCTATTACCTTCTCTAAAGTTGGAATTGATGTTCATGCCAATATTCATCCAATGTCGCAATTTATTTATCTGGTAAACGAACCAAATATGCAGAGTGAGAGAATGAGCAAGTAAAGTGTAATATAACTAAATTAAATGATCTAATAGATCATTCATTTCAAGTTATTTCAAAGAAATTCTCGTAAACTGTTTGTTGTATGGGAAAGGATTACCTGGAATTTTTACCAGGTAATTAATGTCATGCGTATGACAAACAATTTACCAGTTAAGTGAAACCGATATGAGAATAAAAGTTTCCTAGTCTTGTTGTACGGACAAAATGAATCATATTAAGCGATTGCTCACGTCTTGCAGGTCGTTTATGTCGATCTCAGCATCAAACTGAAGCTCTAAATCGTGCTCCGGGAACAGATTTCTCTTGGTATTGGGATCAAATCCTAGTCCGCACAACGCGCCTATGTAATAAGTTCCATACGTATTGCGTCGAAGTTCTACGGACGGCGCAAATATCAGCCCGAGTAATGCAGTCAGGCCAGGAAGTCGTGGCATCAACGTTGTATTGTGCAGCGTTAGAGTGTTATTATAAGCGCTTTGAGATATGCATCCAGCTACAAGAAGACGCTGAGACGAATTCTCCGGGTCATTGTCCAACAGAACGGCATTCACGGAGTTCATCATTACTTTTATCCTATTGTCTTTGTTGGCTATAGTGAGATGTCTCAAATCGACCTCCAACGGTGAAAATGGCCCCCGTAAATTGACTGATCCGCAACACTCGATAACGGTCGGTGGATACGGATACACGTTTTCAGCGCAATCCTGATTATATTGTAACTGTTCGTAACGCTGACACTGTTCGTCAGTTAATTCTGCCTGTTTCATTCGTAACCCATGATTAAACCGTGAGAAATAGCCCTCTTCTTTCTCCTTTGCGAATCCTTCGCCGATCAGCGACTGATTGATATCGATCTCCTTCCCGTCGCTCTCCTCCAAGATCACCCCCAACGCCATGATACCGTTCACGATGGAATAAATGTCGCCGTATAGCAAACCTGGTTTGTGCACCAATGCTCTAAAAAAGTTGCTGGCAGCGCCCGACCAATTATTGTCCATATCATCTGCTGTAGACGGCTGCAATTTCGCTAAAACACATTGAATGGCTAACGCAGGAAATTCGGCCAGTTCAATGTTATCAACGCGTTTCAAATCAGACAGACAACACTCGCCCGAACAACCATAATCCAAATAGTAAAGTTGCACCAGGATTTCGGGCGAAGTTATGCTGCCCATCACTATCGCTCGAAAATGCGATATAGAATGTTTCATTTTGTACGGAGCAATCACGACTGTGCCAGTCTCCGGAACCGAGTCGAAGCTATTTAAATAATTCAAATTTTTGTCTATAACGTAACTTATTCTATCGACTTGCTCTTTAACTCTTGAATCGCGTACTTGTATCCAAAATTTTCCGGGACTGTCCACCTGAAAATTGAAGCTGTTGTTAGCTAAGATGTTTTATTTGACCAGTTGAAAACGAAATTTTAACAGCAACTTTTTTTTTATACATACGTACTTGACACATTACAATTGGAATACGAGATGATCGTATACTCGGTAATCGCGGCCACAAACAGGTTTTTATATTTCTGGCAAAATGAAAGTACTGCGTTCCTTTTAAGCACTCTTTCTCTGCCCTTTTGATAGCAAAATCCTCGTTCAAAATCGGTATCTGCAGCGACACATTTGACTGTCTCATTTTGATCGCTTTGTAGACACTGCGTGAAATTTTCTTTGTAGTATTATTATCACCATTGTTATCTTTATTATTGGGCAACTGATCCTCTACAAATTGTACGTAAACTCTGGACGAACCATCAAAAGATACTATGACTTTGATTCTTTTCGATGCCACGTGTTTCTCGAATATGTCTTGAATCCTTTTAGCGTAGAGATATCCGGGCTGCCTCATCGGCCACCCTTGCATGTACACCGTTTTACAAGGGTCCAAGCCATTCAACAATTTGAGTCCGTCGTTCTGGTTCTGCTGCCCGTCCGGTACATGCTTAACGAAATAGTTAGGATAGTACGCCCCAGCGATCACGATCTTTAAAACAATCGGCAATTCTGTACCTTTCCAAGTCACTTTATTGATGCCCTCGCTCTCCACTATTCCCATCTTTCGCAATCTCTCCTTCAATTCTGTGACCAGAGCCTTAATCTCTCGCAATACTCTGATCTGTACAAAGTTTTGCGACGCCCATCTCTTTTCCGCGGCATTGCTGTTTATTGTGCCATTCGCTTTGTTCAAGATCCATACTTTGTACACATTCATGAATGCTATACAGTCGCTGCTAGAATCGGCTGCCCAGGTAAGACGAGTATTGTAGGCTGACATCTTCTGTTGGAAAGGACTGTCGAACACATCTTTTACAGCTAGACAGGCCGCGATGATGGTCGTTTCATATAAGACGCTGTAAACGTGTCCTAGCATTATTAATTTTGTTATACGTGTGTCTAGCGGGAGACGGGCCATGACTTGACCAAGGTCCGTGAGTTTCCCATCGAAAGGTTGAAATTCGTTTGGCTTGTCGATCAAACCGCCAACCTCTTTCAATATCAATATAGTTCTCTCTAAATTGGCGAGGTCTGGAGGATCAAGGGTAAGCGCTAAAACAGCTTTCGGTTCCCCCATGTCTAACAGCTTTGCTTTCAATACAGTGTTTCCTAGAGGTGCTCGCAATATTTCTGGAGGCGCTTCTTTCGGAAGAACAGCCTCGTAAAATGTTTGCGGTACTAATCTGTACACTCGTCCATGCATCACACGGCCTGTACGACCTGCTCTTTGATCGCAATTCTGTTTGCTTGCCCATGTGAGCTCCAAGCATTGGAAGTTCGTCTTTGGATTGACAATAAGCTGCTTTGTCAAACAGAAATCGATCACATGTTTTACATCTGGTACCGTGATACTACTCTCGGCAATATTCGTGGACAGAATAATGCGACGGTAACCGTGGGGCGGCTTTTGAAAAATTCGTTGCTGTTCTTCGTTTGTGATCGACGA
This sequence comes from Augochlora pura, assembly GCF_028453695.1. Lineage (NCBI taxonomy): Eukaryota > Metazoa > Arthropoda > Insecta > Hymenoptera > Halictidae > Augochlora > Augochlora pura. The sequence continues at coordinate 39,341,634 of NC_135778.1, forward strand.
ATGCAGTACCATCGTGTCCCATTTAGCCAGCTTTCGTTTCGGCAACAACAAGTTATACATTTCTTCGATCTCGTGAATTCCCGGTAAAAACACGAGAATCACGTGCCTCTCGTAAACGTTCGTCTCTGGACAATATACCACGTCGTCAGCTTTCATGTCTATGTCGTCCAGTATCGTAATAATGTTCACGCAAAATTCCATCATCTTCTTCGACACAACTGGCTCTGTTGCAGAAATTTCAGGCAACTGCAGAAAATACAATGGATTAAGTGAGCTAACTGTATCGACTGATTCTAATACACTTTAAAAGGATGTCACATTATTTACCGGACCCAATGCACCCAACTGGCATAGGTAAAATATAGAGATATTAAAGTAAGTTTTCTGTGCAATTTCGATAATAGGAGCTGGTACAAGCTGATCTCTCACTGGCGAGGAGAAATATTTAGCAAATTTAATCGTTTGGAACGTTGCAGACATTAATATCACTTTGACCAATCGTGAATTTGTACGCAATAACTTGCGCACAACAAACAGAAGAAGATCCATGTCTTCGGCCCTTTCATGAACTTCGTCGAGTATAATGTGCGTAAAATTCAGCATGTTTTTGGCATTTATCAACTTATGTAAGAGCACACCGGTTGTACAATATGTTAAACGAGTGTCCTTGCATGTCTGATTTAGTAGACCGACTTGATATCCAACAAGGCTGCCTAAAGGCCAATTTCTTTCCTCGCTAACACGTTTCGCGATACTTATGGCAGCAATGCGTCTGGGCTGTGTAACTGTATACGGTAAATATTGTTATTAAAATTTTATGATCTGATTTTAAATATTTTTCAAATCTTTGTAATAAACGTAAGATATTGTAAACGAACGTTATAAATTTTAACAATAAAACAAAATTACCTATGATGTTGCAATGTAAATTTTTCTTACAGCAGGAATCTAAAATAAATTGTGGAACTTGAGTAGTCTTGCCACAACCAGTCGGTCCTTGAATTACTACTACAGAATTTGTTTCGATCATAGAAATGATTTGATCCCTTTTAAAAAGAATCGATAGATTCTTCTTTGGGTTATAGGTAAAAGCGAATGTTTTGTATACATTCAACGAATCTTCATCATTATATAAATTCTGTGTAGCTTCTGTCCCAACTGATACATCATCGAATTTTGATTGACCATTCGTGTTATGATAGCTCGCTGACTAGAAACGAAAATAAATTAAACCAAAGAAAGACTATTTTGGAAAATATGATTTCCTTAACGCACCTCCAACAGCTCTTTTTCCTCTTTCTCAATATATTCATTTGCATAATTTGTTCCACTTTTCGAACTCCGCGTTGTTACGTTCAATTCAGCATCCAATAAGGACATGTCCTTTGGCAATTGTTTCTGACTAGACGGTCCCGCCAACACATGTCTAGCAAACAATCCTTTTCCATTAAATAAATCCAACGCATCCATTTTGTCCTAATATTGTAAAATCGCTTGTAAAATTAACATGCTTTCGTTATTTCACTTTAGTTTTGTACTTTTACCTAAACTCTGGATTACCTTATTGCTTACAGCCGCCGACAGCTAATTAACAACAAGGCATTACCCATTCACAGCTGCAGCCTTCGCATGTTTACGTTCCCACTTTTGTTGTGATTGGATATAGTTCGTCTCACTTGGTCTCATTGATCGTTGACTTCTATCATTCAACAACAGACTGTAAATACAGTCGGTCACTTAACCCTGTAAATACGGTCACAAAGTGACACTTGAGTGGCCGAAGGCACTCGGAAATGGTAAAAAGTGATTTTTCATTAGAAATCTGAATTATGATTGGGCATAATTCTTTTATCAATTAATTAAATGTTCTATCGTACCAAAATAAAATTGTCGTCTATAATTATGTTATTTTCTTTTTCTAATAAAATAACGAACGATAGAACTTGGATTACAGCAAACGTTTTATCTACCTTTTTAGTTTGCATCTATCTGATTGTTCAAATTTCATTTTTTAATTATACATATAGCGACATACAGTGTTTGTTTCGATCGAATTTTGTAGAGCGACGCCTTAACCTTTATTTTAAAAGAAACTAGTTGCCAAGATTTGCCAACGTAAAAGTACTGTTTATAATATAAAAATAATATTTATGTCCATACTACATAGAATACTTTTCTTGGCTCCAACTATGCAGTATATGTTTTATATTGATTTTATAATAATCTAAGAGTGAACGAGAGTAGAGGGGGGGATATTATCAAATGAAAGACGAGTCAGGATGGATGGTTCAATAATTTAATTAATTTTTTAATATAGGTATAACACAACTGTTTTTTTACCACAGAGAAGACAAAAGAAGTGTGTTGGTATATACTATATTTTATTAATTAAGCGGTATCATTTTTATTTTTTATATTACTGACCCATTGAAGATAATCTTCATTTCCATTTTGTATCTGCAAAATATTGAATAACATGATAAATTCAAATGAAAGTTATAAATTGTAAAGATCATATTCTATTGAATTATTACTTACCGGTAAAGAAATTATCTCACAGACTTCGTACGGATGACGAGCCCTGTATAAAAGAATTATAAGCGATAATAACTGATTAATTTTGAAATAAAAGATTTTGAACATACTTAACGTATTTGGATAAAGTGTCCACAAGATCGGTTCTTGTTTTTATCATCTGTAATGAAAATTATAGCATATGTAAACATGTGTATATTAATTCTACCACACACCATAATGATTTTCTACATCCGTACCATTAGTAATTCGGTGTCTTCATTTATTTCACCCTTCCATTCGTATCTAAAAATGATTGGCGATCATTTATGCTATACCACTCAAAGTTATTGTCTTACAATATAAATATTATTAATATAAATGTATAATCTACACACGTATGTATAATGCTTACATAGATGTGATTTGGGGTATAATATTAACACATGCGGCTAATTTATTTTGCACCAGATCACTGTAAAATAAACACAAAATTAAACAACATATATAACATGAAACATTCCGATTTTATCGTTCGTCGATTTTTTGAAAGCTTACTGTGACAATGTTTTAGCAAGTTCTTGCGTTGGAACGGTAACGTAAACCACAGACGTTAAACCGGCATAAGTAGTCATGTTTCTCTGAGCATACACACTAATGATTTTAGTCAAACCAAAAAGCATGAAGAATACAAAAATTGATTTGCACAGGATGAATGACATTTATCTATAGTGTATGTAGTATTATGTAGATTTTGGATAAGAACTTTCGACGATGTACACTTATTGTAGATTATGTTTCTGGTATGTACAATGTATGTAAATACGTTTCAGTGCGTATATACGTATGTGTGTGTAACATAATCTCATGTATATGCCTCCAGGGTCGCGGCACGATCCATTAGCGAGGATTTAAATGGAAATTTTCTTTGCTCCAATTGGTTGGCAATTTATCGATGATAAGTGCTGCCCTCGCAAACAAAAAAAGAGAGAGAAAACAGCGAGTAAGCAAGAGAGCATGAGATCAGAACAACTACATGCAAAGCAAGTCACATTGGCGAACAATGTAACTTGTCTCACATTTTCCCGCCTTCATTTGGTTGGCGCGATATCTGAAGCGCGCGGCGCGGAATTCGATTTTTAAAGAAGTTTCAAATAATATTCGTTACCTCAAATCAGTTATAGAACGATCGAGAAGTTTCCTCCGATCTATAATTGAGTGGAAATCGAAAATTATTATCAATTGTCCGACTTGATCAAATAGAGAATTCGATGTTCCGTTCTATTAATTTTCGTCGTGTCTCGTTCTCTTTCTAAAGTACTTGCGCGAACCTGAACACGCAGTAAAATGGTGGGGATACGCGAGCGAGCTTAGAGAGTACGAAAAGTACGTAGGGAGTAGGGAGAAATTGCTGTAAAATATTTCCTAGAGTTCAAATAAACAAGCATGGATTATCATGAAATATTAAATTGTCTGATAACCGTGGACAAAACAAGCAATGGTATAAATACATTTTTATATATAAAATAAATTATATATTTGTATCATCTTTGAAATGACTTTATAAATGCTTCTTTTACAAACAGAGATTGATAACTTCGACGAGAGATTGAAGCAAACTTTGCAAAAAGTACAGTCAAATTTGAAAAATGATGATGAACGATTTATGACAGAAAATAATGAGAATGAAAATGAATCTCAAGATATCAGGTAATATATAATAATTACTCATATTTGATCCTTCGAAGCTGGAATTATCTTTTGTTCTTTGAAAATACTTTGAGTATTGGGAAATAGATATTTTATTTGACATTTTTATGATTCTAGATATCAGTATATACAAGCAATTGTGTCTGTATTACAAAATTTGAAAATATCTATAAGCCAGAGCGATGGGTCCTGCTTAAGCGTTCAGCAGTTTCATGATTTAAAAGTTGCTGTAGAGCTGATAACCGCGATGGGAATCATACCTGGTCTTTTACCAGGTGTTGGGATCGATATGGCTAAATTATGTCCTAGAGCTTCGCAGATATCCATGCAGAATGTCACAGTGATACAAGTATAAAAATGCTATGAAAAAAGTCTTACATTCATAAATGTAGTAAAGTGATCATACTCCTTTATTTCAGAGGTACAGGATACAAAGTTTCACGGTTCTTTCTCTCATGGACTTATATGATGAAATTATATTTCGTCCAGCAATAATAGCTCAAATAGGCCCATTACTCGCAGCACTTTTACAGTTAGGATATGCTCCTTTGGTAAAACCTAACAATACACGTGAAAATAATGGAACATTTGAAATGACAACGGATCTGTATGAGAAACTAAAAAAAGATAAAGAAAGATTTGTTTCTTTACTGCATCAGTTATTAAGTCTCTGTCCCATGTCAACGAGTATGAAAGACTTAATGGTAATTCTTGGTATTAAAGGAGCACCAAAATGGCTTCAAAGAGAAACTCGTAAACATCTAGTTCAACAAATTACGCAGCCTAATGGAGTTGTTTCGCTCGTAGCTGCTATATGCGAGGATACGTTAGACGTTGGCGAAGATTGGAATAAATTGGATACTGTTTCCAGATTAATAGCTACCTCGCACGGACAAAATCCTAATGAATACTACGAAGCTATATGCCCACAAGTACAGTTTACAAGCTTTTTATAGGAATATACAGGCTGTCACATTTTAGCTTTCCAGAAGGGGAAATATCTTGAAAAGTATGAATGATGTGAAGGAGAACAGATTATGCCATCACTTATTTGAATTTTGAATCTACTAGTTAATTATGGGACACCCTGTATAACAATTGTGGAAATACTACCTGAACTCAATAAAAATTTGCTCAATTGTTTCAGATTCTAGAAATCTTAACGAACAAGCAACTAAATCATTCATCAACAATAGCAAACTGTTGTATTACAGCGCTTTACGACTATAATCCCGACGTGTGCATTAAAAGCATTATGGATCAAATATTTGATCCATTGATTATACATTTTAAGATAGAACAAAATATAAATGTAAGCGAGAAAAAAGTAGAGGAATGTATAGAGAATTTGACGAAATGTTTTCTAATAACAGAAGCAAAATTTAAACATTTACCTTGTAAAGTTTTAGCAAAAATAGTTATTCCACTATTTTGCATATATAATAATATCAGGTTGAGCGCTTGTATATTAAAATCTAAGATCAAACAGCTTCTATTAAGATTTTTTCACGAAGAGCCACAAAAAGATCAGCTTTTTGCCGAGATTCTTGGGCATAAATTAATTCAACATTTTGGACATCATATAGCATCGAGGTTTGGACCAACTGGTGGAATTGAAATTGTCGGAATGGATGAGATTTTAAATTATGAACAATATGCAGACAGTTTGCTGGATTTAACGTCAACTAGCAAAGAATTATCGATCGCGCTATTTTTGTATTTATTACAGTTTTTACCAAATTTAACGAAATTAAAAAATAAAGAAGGCAGTGACGAGTTATTAGAAACAGAAAATGATACGTTAGACAAACTTCAAAACCAGTTAGTATCTGTCAAATTATTATCAAGTTTATCTAACATGCCCGCCGTGCAAGAAGCACAAATAGAAAATCCAGAGCCAATGTTCTCTTTTATAAAATCATTATTTAATGACTATATCAAGGAAAGACAAATGTTGCCAGCAAAAGATGATTGCGAGATTCTGTATGTCAGCTTGATGTTAATAAAAATAATTTTGAGCGAACGAAAAAAAGCTCTAAATTTACCGGCATTTAATGAATTTAAATTGTTTTTGGAAGAACGTCGTACTGTTTCAAACATGCCGACGCAATTGCTGGTGTTGATGAAAGAACTCATTGAACTCATTGAAAATCAAGGTCAACCAAAAAGGAAAAATTATCAAGATCTATCGGTCGAATGTAGGTCGACTAAAAAATTCGACGATGCAGTAAAAGATCTCACTGATCCTTTACTCCCTGTACGAGCGCATGGTCTTATAGTTCTTACTAAACTGATAGAGACTAAAGACCCTTGTGCTATAGCCAGGCAGATAGTAGTTCTTCAAATATTTAAAGTTCGTAAATGTAATTGATTTATATAATTCCAAATTTTAACTATACAAGTCCTACATTGTACATCTTTTCTATTTCAGGAAAATTTGAAACATGAAGACTCGTTTATATATCTAGCTGCCATTAATGGGCTGTGTGCTCTGGCTACTTCGTATCCGCAAGTAGTTATAGAAACATTAGTCCACGAGTACATTGACATGCCGCAGCGGACATCAACAAATGAGATCACTGTGGAAACGAGAACCAAGCTAGGAGAAATACTTGTTAAAGTAACACGAGGACTAGGTTCGTATTCAATAATTGATTCGATTCATACATAATCTTATTAAATATGAATGCCATGAATACAGTCATTAACAACACGATTAACCGCGATTAAATGTTGGTAAACTGGATGTAAATCTTCTATTTAACATGAATCTTAGTTCTACTTTTTATTCAATTAACTTCGTGGGTCGCAGTAGCAAAAAAATTGAACTTTTATTACAATTAAATGTTTATTTTAGTAATTAATCAACAAGAAACATTTGATATGTAATAAACTTCTGGCACAATTGGTTTTGCTTAATAACGTCTGCGATTTAAGGTTTCTATTGCTTTTTACAATATTGATTAAAATAACATAAACCAACGAAGTATTACACGAAATTAAATTATTAGAATCCAAAGGGTTCGATAAGCATACACGTATAACTTATATGTTATTCTCAATGAATTCCTGTATTTCGATAGGTGAAATGGCAACGGAATATAAAAATATTTTAATAAATGGATTTTTGTGTGTGGTGCGAGATTCTGATTCCTTGGTGCGCGCATCTAGTCTTTCCTGTTTAGGCGAATTATGCAAAGTATTGGGTTTTCGACTAGGAAATATTATTACCGAGGTACGCTACTATTTTTCAGATACCAACTTGTTTGAAATTAAGCAGAATTGAATTTATACATGCGTTTTATACATGCGATTTCAGGTGATTTACTGTATAAGCTGCATAATAAAAACAGACAAAGCTCCCGAATGTCGACGAGCCGCAGTTATGGTTACTACGTTGTTACTTCGCGGTCTTGGAAAAGATACGTTAACGGATCTTGGAAAGGACTTGGTCGATTTGTATCGCGGTCTAAAACACCTGCGAGACAACGACGAAGATCCAGTTTTGCGTTTACACGCGCAGCTGTCTTTGGAAGAATTGGATCAGATTGTTCAAGATTACTTGTTCTCGCCGCCAAAGTTAGAGAAAAGGATATTTCTATTAGGCGGTACGTAACTGTTGATCCAGTTATCTTAAACTATTGTTACTTAGTATTTATACCCCTTTATTTCCTATAAAGAATATTTATATCTAATACTTCGTTCGTTACTATACAATTTGTGATATTAAAAAATAAAAAGTAAGTAAGAAAAAAACCAGATTTTTATTATACAAATTCTCACCAGAATCCTTATTAATTTTGTTTTAGAATTATAGACATAAATAAACTATGGCCACGTAAATAAAACACTTACCGATTAACCGTAAAGAAAACAAATAAATTACGAAAACTATTTCCGTATAAAATTTTGTTACTATCATTAATCAATAATTAATAAAAACATAGTTTATTCTTCGTTCGATTAGAAATTGACAAGTTATGAAAAAACTACGTTGAACATGTCAATGTTTTTACACTTCTATACACCAGTATGTATTTCTACACCTTTTTCATGTAGAAATATATTTTATTGACAAAATTAAAAAAAGCTGAAGAATAAGAAATTGATTGAAATAGACAGGGATAACGCATCGATAATTACGTATCGTGTTAAATGAAAATTAGAATGTAGACTATAAAAATATCGTGTCTTCGGAAAAGAAGCCCGCCAACCGAATGTAATCTCGTTTTAGGCACGCGTACATTCTTTGGGGTAGCGGTGTCGAGGTTGGCGACGGTCTGGGCGTTATAGTTCGTAAAATGAACTCTATACAGGAGGCTTCGGGAAATGTTTTCAGTTTATCATCCGTGGGTTCATCTATTTCCATATTGCTGTTAACGGAAGTCATTACCATAGCAGCCTGGAATATGCGAGTCATCGTTAGCGAACAACATATATTTTTTAGCAAATTTGAACTAGACCGAAAATTCTGTCACCTTTTGTGCTTCCCTGAACATGGTGCTTATTCGTGAGCCAATGTCTCCTCTAGAGCCATCCGGCACGTCAACTTCCTTTCCGCGCATCAACTGGATGAGAAACGATGTAAATTCTTTGGACTCGTCATTTCCCCCTAACTTCCGTTGCAGGGAATTAACTTGGGCAACTAATGTTTCCACACCTTCTATGTCTCGAATGATTTCCTGTTATATTAAAATAATTTTCAATTACGTACGTCGTGTTACTATACATGTGTAGAATGTTTAAATAGTTCTCTTAGTATTTCTTGTTTTTTAATGATTACTTAGAATGTGTACGTGTGTTTCTTATAGCTTTCTCGATTATTAATTATCAAAATAGTATCTAATACAATATCTAAACCACTTTTACAGTTCACCTCGTATATGTGCAGCTTCTGGTGGATAGGCTTCGTGGCGTATTGCAGTTTGTTGAGTATGCTTTGCGTCACTTCCGACAAATTCGGCAGAGCGTCTTGCTTCTGTTGACTGAGCGTATAGAGCGCGGCGTGAGTTAACGCTGGCAAGAGAAGCTGGGCGACTTCGCCCAGTCGTTTCGAGCTCAGGAAGTATAACGCTTTTTCCGCCTCTCTGGTGTCGTCGAACAATCTTTTCTGCCGATGCGCGGGGACAGGTTGCGCCGAACTCCATGTCGACGACCAAGGATTATCGGGTATCAACATTCTTGGAGACAAATGTCCTGCATCGAAAAGAATATACTTATACTTAGTATTTTATAAAACAGTTAGAGCAATCGGTTGTGTATTTTCGAATGCAAAGACAATTGAAAAAGGACCTGTAGCTTGACCCCAACTGTTAGTCCCGCCATCTTCGATCCAGTCCCTAGGAGAATACCAACGAATGAAGTCCTCCAACACTGCTCCAGGATTTGCTGCCTGCGTTCGAACAGTCAAAGTTGATTCGTTAACAATTGTTCCTATGGTTAACATGGAAATTTGGCGTTTGTCATCGTTTGTTGTAAAATGAAATTTTACAGCGCGCGCATAGAGTTACCAAGGACTAAACATACAAAGTTAGAAGGACCTTAAATGATTCCATGTCGGACAGAAGCGAAGCGCTCATCAGCCTCGCTCGCATCTCCGACGCGTATTTATCTGTACCGAGTTGCATCATTACTTGGGCGTCCTCCTCGACCTGATCCTCCGTTTTCGGAACAGGATCCTGCGTGATCGGCAAATAAAGATAATCTCCGGTTTGGATCAGCCTGAAACAGAAAAAAACGAAGAAATCTTAGCGTCAGCAGTTTTTACGAAAAATATAACGAAAGAGAGAGAGAGAGAGAGAGATGACACTATAGAGTTTACTTGAGCGTAGGATGTTTCGCCGATCTCCCCGCCGGTTTATTCCACAACAGATACTTCGCTTTCAGTTGCGTCCTTGTCGCCGGATCGTCCTCGTTTGTTGGTTCCTCGCTGGTGCACTCGAAAAACTCCTCTTCTTCCGACTCTGCTAAAACCAAAGGAAAATGAGCATCATGTCGTATAGATTGTAGATATGTAATCGATCGAACGATGAATCGATATCCACGATCAATAGAGCCAGACCGATGGAAATCTATATTATATTATACAGTAACGATATAATGAATTTGATGTAATACCTGTCTCGAAATCATCGGTGTCCAGGCTGTGAAATTTATGCGCCGATTCCTCTCTACTCTTTTTCCTCTCGATGCAACAGTTCATCATCTGCGAGGACAATAAACGATTAGTGTAAATTAATATTATAGTTATATAATTAATATTATATAGAATTGAATTTCTCGAGAAATTCAAGAATTAAAAAAAAATAGATATCTTGGAATTATTGGCTCAGCCGTCTCGCGTCATAGGTACTCGCCTCCCATTGGTCAATATTTTTCATTAATAACTCGTTAATGGGATCTCGGAGAAAAGTTTTGTAAAGGAAAAAATTGCTTAAAATGATCTCAGGTATCCCATAGTTCGAATTGTTAGTCATTTTGGGACACCCCCATTGTATATACAAGTATATGTATAGAAAGTGGTATGATGTTATACCTGCAGCTTTTGATGCAGTATGCAACTTCTGACGGTGTCTGGAAATCCTGGGCCAACTCTGTAACAGAAGAAAGGCGACCAAATAATTATAAATGTTTAATGGAAAGATAGGTTTTAGGATTTCTAATATTGGTTATAGATACTAAATGTATAATCTTCTAATATTAGTTATTTATACCAAATATATAACTTTCTAATATTAGTTATATATACTAAATATATATGCTCATATATTATTAATATATATCAAAGTAGTATATATAACATTCTTTTTAAACTTCGAATTATCTTCACAACTATCACCAATAATTTGACAATAAAACACAAGTACTTTCAATTTACCATGACCACTAACAAGAGCGCTGCTAAAATACTTTCACGTGACAACAAATATTACAAGCCGAGTGACAGAACTTTTTACGCAGACCGGGTTGCGGTTTCTAAGACCGCATCATCACCGTGATTACAAGTTAATCAGGTAGAATTGAATGGTCTCTAATCCCTTCCAATGTCAACACATTCTTTTCATCAAACCGACAAGATAGTACGCAAGACGAACTGCTTTTTCTACAATTATTATTATAACTTGCACTATAACCTGACATAACCTGCACTATACACATTTATTCATTTATATCATTTAATTACTGAAATAGTATGGCTATTATAATAATTTCATTCTTTGCTCATCGATCAAGTTTTAAATTTCGAGACGCTATACATCTTTCTGATATAAATTATTTTAAAACGAAGCTATTTCCAACGTTTCAATCAAATCGGCCGCGATCGGTTCACTAATGTTTCGCCAATATTTTTAAAAAATCGAGAAAATTAGGTGCAGAACGTGCTGTCCTATTGTCACGAAGTATAGTTCGTCCATTCGGCCTCTGTTTCTCGTCCCAAAATTATCTCTCGCGGATCGGTCGAAGAATCGTGGCACTGGTCCGCCGATCCGCGGTCGAAGAAACGATCGGGGCGCAGCTTGTGCTTCGCCGGCTTGCACCGGCAAGACCAAAACAGAGACGAGTCGGGCTTGGACAGAACGAGACAAGCCGTGGGGGGACGGCACAGGTATGGGGACGGGACGGGACGGGTTGAACGGGGCCGGGGTATTCTAGAGGGGGTCGAACGCCAGCGAATTCTTGCAGTCTAGTCCGAGTCCGTGATGTCGATGCCATCGAGACCAAGTTAACGGTTTCGCTGGCAGTACCGAAGGCGCCGTCGACTTCGCGGCCGAAATCACCGCGACAGAGAACACGTCGCTCCCTGGAGAACTTTTCGTAGTGTTCGACGCGACCGGGCCACCGCGACCCCGGGCCCCGGGCCGTGCTCTTCGCCGCTTTCGGTTTTTTCGTCGGTAGGCAACAACAGGTGGGCAAAACGCGGCCGAGAGAACTCCACCGCGCCGGCATTCCATTCGGTACACACGCCGAAACGGACCTAAAACTTGATCGTGCTTTTAATCGGCTGTCTCTTTTTCTTTCTCTCTCGTGCTTTTACACCGTGCCGTGGTATACCTCTGTTACCAGCTGACAGCGAGGTCTCATTGTCGGAACGCGGCATGGCTACGAACTGGCTCTGAATAACAAATACCTTCGCAAAAATATGAGTAAGTAATTCTCTCGTCTGACGTCCGAATCGCTTCAGCGAGAGGCGATCTTCTTCCTATTTTTTCTTCTTCTTTTTTGAGCGCGTGGCGTTTTTGGGGTGATCGTTTCGAGCTGCGAGACAGCGAGCATCAAGTGTTAGGTTATTTGCCGGGGCAAGAGTTAGTACGCTATAGTGTTGGAAAATAATAGAAGGGAAAAATGGTGGGAGATGCTATGTTAACCCTTTGCACTCCGAGGCACCACTAAAATTAATATATCATATTCCAAAATAATTTTTATACTGACAAAGTTCACATTTAAAAAATTGTTAACAATAACATTGTTAGTACGTGTCACAAGAATCAATTTTACATATATAAAATACACTTGGTCGCTTAAAATGAAAATACTATAAGCCAGAAAAATTATTTTAGATATAGATCTGAAATGTTGAAAAAAGAGTTGAAATGGTTTCGAGTGCAAAGGGTTAACACTAAACCTATACCACGGCCGAAATGACCGGTTTTTAGTTTTACAATATTATAGAAGCTTTAAGAGACTCATTTGTTTGAATAAGTTACATTATTGTAGCAGGCTTTATTAATTAAAGCTTGACAGAGTCTAAACGAATTTTATCTTCTCATTTTTACGAGTCAATGCACAGCAATGCATACAATATCATACATACAATAATATATAGTGTTAAACATAGTAAAATGAAGTCGACTATTTAGTAAATTAGGTGAAAAAGAATTTATTAATCTATTTGACAGTGTAAATGAACAAACGCGACGAAATGCAGTTGTCTAGTTTTACTAGTTTAACTCGATTTAAACACTATCTGTAATATTCTGGATCAATAGATCAAGATTCTTATGCCAAATCATTAGGACTATTTAATGACAGAGATAAAAATGTAATTTTACTGTCACTGCGTGATTTGTCTTTGATGCAAACCATTTATTTTGCAGTTAAAACAACGGTCAAAAGCGCGAAATAAATTAGTTAGTTTATATTAATAGATTCAGGGATTAATAGACTAACAGGAAGTAATGTTGGGGTAAAATATAGTTACTTAATAAATACTGTTCAACGGCGCTATTAACCTAGTTGCTGACTCGGCGTAACAGTACTAATTTAAAAAAAGCAAGGTGCAATTATATGATGCTCGTGAATTGATTCCGTTGATCCGTAAATCTACTTCGTTGGTAATACTGACATTAATTAATTAAAAAAAAATTCGAGAGGCTAAAAACAGGTTCAAAATCATTAATACGATTTTTTCTTGTTTTTTTGATTGTTTCCCTGATGCTATAGCATATTATTGCATGACAATAAGACGTTATCTTTACAACAAATTCCAGATATGTTATAAATTTAATTTCTTATTATATATATTTATACGTTTATATATTTAATTATAATATATGTTTGGATAAAAACATTGCTCAATTTTGCTGTAGGTATTGTACTGTGATATGTATTAACATTAGAACTACTCTAATCAGTACTTATAAATATTGTCCCATAACGCAAAATTGCATTTGTTTCAACTTCGTGCAATGTCTACTATATTATATGCTGCAATAAAAACAATTATCTAAATTTTTCTATTAGAAACATAATCCGTAATCGTTGAGAAACAATTTCGGAAAAATGGCGGCATTGAGCGCGACCGAATGTTCATCGACCTCGACGGAGCAGACCGTAAGCAGCATGGTTAACTCCAAGCACTATAATAATGACTATAATAGACTCGTAACGAACATTTCGTGCGTTATTCAATAAATAAAGTTGCCAATCATTTCTATTAAATCGAATTAAAATTTCAATCCTCTGCCATCAAAATTCAGTGAATAAAACGAAGACAATCGAGAAAGAAAAATCATTTTGTGACACCAAGAAAATTAAGAGCGCAAAGGGTTAACTTTCTAGCTTCGCTTTAATTAATTAAATTGCTTCGACTATGTGGTTTTTTTAGCGGTCGATTGCCGGCGCCGAACCAACGAAAGACTAGTTATTAAAATTAGTAAAATTTAGTAATCAACGTTCTGAAAGACATTGTAGTGCAAAGGGTTAAAAAAGCCCAGTTTCCTACAAACGCTCCGCGATTTCCGTCGCCGGTAAATTATCATTGTTCCAGCTCGCGGACTAACCTGCATGCAAGTCAACTACTGGCACAATTTTGCCCGCGTTTACTTTCCGCGTCGCGGGAAATACACTTTGTTCGGCATTGTCGAGGCAACGCTTCGGGGTTCGACGCGGCGTTAGGGCAAGAAAAGGGCCGATAATTATGATCGGTCGACTTCGAGGAGGATCTCCGATCTCTGAGAATGCGCGTGCGCGCCTATCGGCGCGAGAGCACCGGTCCGTGGAAGATACTCCAGACGATTCTGTTGCGCACCTGGGCGCACGGGCATAGTTATTATAGCAGCGAGTTTCCAAAGGGTGAACGCTCCTACGCGCGGCACGTCATGGATATCGTCTTCGGCTTATACCGGCCGACCTTGAACCTTGTACTACACGAGGCCAATATACACGGTGTGCTCTTTCGTATCGAGAACAGATTTTACAGTTAACCACCCCCCTCGACGTACCATTCTCAGTTACTTCGCGATTAGAAATTATTCAATTGTTATCATTTTCTTAGAAGGTACAGAACGTCGATGTTTAGTCCACAGCTGAATATATTTAAATGCTTAAATGCCGTTCGCGCGTCTTGCAAAAATTTCTTCGCTTGGCAACACTGGAATTGTCAAACTAATTTTGGTAATTTGGAATTTTAATTGTTACCAGTCTCTCATTGTTAGTTCTCGCGAGTTTTCAATCTTCTCCCCCTAGTTTCTTTGTTTTTATCACGAGTCTAACTCTTTATTATACCACAAGGGATTGAAAATATAAAATGATTCAGATGCGCCGGATATTCAAATGATGCTATAATCCGCGCAACGCAGCAGCCATTTTATACGCTTTTAGCATGAATTTATGATTTTATTACCGTACAACAATGTCAATTCGAATCGCCTAAATTGTTAACGAGTAAAACAAATACCTTATAAATTGTTAACGGGTACAACAAATATAAAATATTATAATTAATCGCGAAAAAGAGCGACTGGTGTTAACACTGCCGCGTAAATTGCGGGACGAGTGTATTTTCGGACGAGTCTCATCGAATCGAAGGTCCTCCTCATTGTCGGATGGACAAGGGTAAGGACGTCGTAGCCGTCGCCGCGCAGCGCGAAACAGAAGGAATCGAGGCAGGAGAACGCTATAGTTTGATGGTCATGGCGCAGCGGACAACTGGGCAAGCGAACCAGTACTGCCACGCTCGTTGGACTCCTCTGCCCGCGAGGAAATCGTAGAAATTTCTTTGTAATAAGACGGCAGATAAGACGAAATTATCGTAGTCTATTTCTTCCGTAACACGTTGCTACGGCGAACGCGAGATCGCGACGACGATTTACGGGCGAAATACGAGTCGCGAAGACCGCGATCAATTTTTCCTTAAAATGACGGAATTATATACTTTGAAAATTGAAATCGATGCCAGAAAGGGTTGAGGGTTGATTTATTCGATTTTTACAACGAGGACAATTGTTCTCCATTGATATTATTGGAATAAAATTCGAATCCCTTGTTAGTAATATTTAACGCTATGCCGTCCGGCGACGGTGGTGTCGCGCGCGAATTATCGCTCGACGGCCGGCGACACCGCGGCGGTGTCGCATATAAGGAGAGGTCACGGACTTCGGGTCACTCAATGAGATTTTTTCTATGGCGAATCCAGAATGGAAATCCGAGCATTTTTGTGAATAAGCAATAATTTATGTTGATATTTAAAATTTAATTTTCATCGAATCGATACTTCCTATGGTGTTTAAAAGTCTATAGAATAATTTAGACGATGTAATTTTGTATATATATATTTTTAATTTTTCAATTTACCGCAGTGAAATTAATTGAATTTTACGTATAAAGTTTTACTTTCTTTGGTATTTTCACTTTGGTCAATTTTCATTAATTATTATATCCTTTGTTATAATAACCTTAAAAACCCTGCATTACAGTGAGATATTTTTTATCAAATCAATTTTTTTATATTTAGCGATTTTTACATTTAACTTTCCAGCCAACATGGCATTTTGTTTGCGCCAAGTTTCCATAACAGCGAAGACAGTGATTTATTCAAACGTGGGCGTTGGTATTTCTCGAATTCGGATGCCTAACAATTTCTTTTCACTTAATTGATCATCGATCGCGGAGAAAGCAACGAACGAATATATACGACCGACGTAGACGACAAACATTGTACAAGAAATCTAACGCTGTCCAGTGAACTACTTTTCAAATAATCAGACGATTTCGTCCTCTATCATCGTAGAAAGTCTGTCTTCGCTTCCCTGAACTGATTAAATATTCCTCGAAACAGGATACACTCTCGCTGATAAATTATGCGAGCGGCATCATAAAATGTCACCCAATCGCGGAATCACGTTTCTCGTTCGATTCGAATATATTTATTTTATTCAATTTCACTGTTTCTTACGTCACAGTGTTGCGAGATAGATGTGACGAAGAGATGCTCGAAGATTTATAATGAATATCGTTAATATTCGGACACGTTTTATGGTTTTTAAAACTGGACTAATTGGTCCGAATACTTTTTAGATGGCGAAGTCAACGCGCAGGTCTGCGAAGCACGTTTTTTAAATTTTTATTATGGGTACAGATAAGAAAAAGTTAAAAATGAGGGATTTTTTATCTTTTTTAATTATGGCCTCTCTGTTATAAAAAAAATTTAAATTGTGTAGTCCAGTTCTAGAAAAAAATATTGCGTTTTAAGAAAAAAAATATTGCGTTCTAAAAGATATTCCAATATTAATTGGGAATAACAATTTAATAGATATTTATCTCGTAACTTTGCTATCTTAGACCATTTCAGAATATATGCTATCATATTTCTGGGTGAAAAAAATTTCAGAACGATTTTAGATATTTTTTTCACGATTATTATTAACGCATTAAAGAAATTATATAAATATTATTATATGTAATCATCTAGGAAAGTATTTCTCTAGATTAGGCTACTGGTATTCTAAACTGCATGGTGCTCGATCATCTCTTCCGATTTTTATTTGAACAAATATACAAGGACGCATCGTATGAGAAGAAAAAGATAAGAAAGAAAGTAATTGCAGGCTCGCAACACTTTCTAAGATCCCCTGAAAACGAGGATGCGGCTCTAGAGTCATTTATAGAACGACACGTGTCAACAGGTTTCATATTGAATCGTCATTAACAGGTACACTGTAACATACGATGCTATACTATAAAACAAGGTACACTATAATATACACTACATGATATCTCTGATACGTCAAAGTTGCCGTAATTCGTGAGAATACTATGTTTATCGGAGCAATCGATGCGAATGATGGAGACATCTTTTCACGATTGAAAATACAAATGACAGGGGTGTGATTAGGGTAGACGTTGACATCGATGCAGGACGTGAAAGAGAGTATATATAAAATTGTTATATAGGGTGGTCCGTGTGATTTACCTCTCGCGATTTCCAAATTATGCGTATCAAGTAACAAATTAACCCCTTGCAAAGGGTTAAAATGGCTTCGACCGCAGAAAGTTAAAATGGCTTCCAGTGCAAAGGGTTAAAACGGCTTCGTGTGCAAAGGGTTAAAACGGCTTCGTGTGCAAAGGGTTAAAAGGGCTTCGAGTGCAAAGGATTAAAACGGCTTCGAGTGCAAAGGGTTAAAACGGCTTCGTGTGCAAAGGGTTAAGGGCCGCAGCCAGTGCCAAACGAAGCACAGTTCGCGTAGGCTTCTCGAAGTAGCTGCAAGTTCTGCGGGCACGTTTCTAGAACGTGAAAAATAAGTCTCGGAGCCCGTATTGCGTCGGCAGCCTCACGAGGGGAAATCATCGCGAGCGGAATGCACGCGGATTTTACCCACTTGTTTCGAAGCGATTCGAACCGGACCCGGCTCGACCCGGCCCAATCGCGCCGTATGGAATACACACACACACACATACATACATACATACACACGGTTGGGTATCGCGTTTAGAGAAAGGTATAATAATACGCGGCGGTCGGTGCACGATCGTTCCGTGGTCGAGTTTTTCGCATACCCGGGAAAAATAAACCGCAGAAGTGAATGTTAATAAACGAGGGATTTCTCTTTTACGCCGCGAAACCCTGAAACCGGGTGAACAAACTGGAATACCGTTTTCATGGACACTGGGTCGATCGATGGGAATCGCGCGATTATCAAATTGCAATTACGATTACTAATTTAATTTAACAACAATCGGTTGATTGACAATTTTCGTAGAATTACTGTTCGTAATAAATTGTAAAAGTAATAGCAAAATAACCGATTGCTAATTGAATATATCCAACGAAAGGGAACGAGTAAGGCTGCATAATAAAAGGACATTTTCTGAGTAAACAAATAATTTTTAACCCTTTGCACTCGAGTGGCACGGCTAAAATTATTTGATCGCGTCTGAAAATAATTTTTATAGCAACAATGTTCAGATTTAGAAAATTGTTGGTAACGAAACTGTTAATGCGAGTCGCAAGAATTAATTTTATAAGCAGAAAATGCATTATGTCGCGTAAAATAGAAACAGTACGAGCCAGAGAGAAATGATTTTTGTTTTAGAATTAAAATGGCTTCGAGTGGAAAGGGTCAAAACTTTGCCGACCGGTCAATCGGCCATAAACAGTGTTATACGTTCATAATATTAGCATTAAACTGTATATTTATTTTATTCGTCGCTGAAGACATCTAATATTTAAAATATTATAAAAATAATATATTAATTTTAGATAATAGATCATTAATTGCTATCGATCAGGGTAAAAACCGATTTAAATATATAAATAATATAGAAATAATGTAGAGACGTTCAAAGACCGGCCTTTGGTCCGATTCGCTAAAACGTTGCAAATGAAATCGATTTTAACAATGATATATAGACGAAACGAGAGGATTTTAACGAGCGATCTGATAACGCGCGTACTAATTGAACGGAAACCGCCAGGTGGAAAGAAAAACGGAGCAACGCGAGGAGGAAGGTAAATTTTCAGCGAACGAAATCGTCGCGGAAGACGATCCGAGTCACCAGTCGCCTAACCCACATCCCAGGGAAGGTCGAGGGAAACTGAGTTTAGCCGGAACGTCGGAGGCTCTCATTTCCGGAACCGCTTCTTAACTTCCGCCATGAAGGACCGGTGGCATAATTGCGGCTGTATTCGGACCGGCCGGATACCGCCCCCCCCCTCTCTCTCTCTCTCTCTTGCCCCGGATCGATAAAAACACATCGATTTTTCGTTAGCCCGCGCGACCAATCAAGCAACTCGATAGGTCATAGCCGATTAACAGGAAACGATATTCGATTACTATTTGTGAAATTCTAACCGCAGGTGAACGGAATCGGATTCAGTTGGTTGAGACAAATGTCGCTGCTACTGTAACGTTCGATTAACCCTTTTTGGCGACGGACGAAAAACGGATTGTTGCGCGAAGATAACTGGACGAATCTGACGAATTTACGAAGGTTTCGGGAAATAACCCTTTTTTTAATATTTTTCTTTTTTTTTTTTCTTTTTCATAGAGGTTTTACGTCGCATCAGCTGCAAGGCTGTTAGCGACCTTCTATTTAAATAGACCTTATATTTTGTTTATTAAGCCTGTATCTCTCAGAAATTTTAATAAGTCCTTGATTTTGTTGCTGTTCATGTTATCCTTGGACAGTGGTTTTAGTTTGTGTTTGGTGCGCATATAATTGTATTTTCGGCAGTTTAAGGTTAGGTGGTCCGTTGTCATTTGGGTGTTGCATTCTTCACATAGGGGGAGTGGTTCTTTAGTTAGCAGATATGAGTTTGTGCATCTGGAATGGCCAATTCGGATGCGGGTAATTGCTACTTGGTAATTTATTTATATTATTTATTTATATATTTATATTTTTATATTTTTATATTTTTATATTTTTATATTTTTATATTTTTATATTTATATATTTATTATTTTATATATATTTAATATTTATTATAATATTATATGTACATATATAACGTTTTACTATATAGTAATATAAATGTTCATAAGCGCTGGTAGGTAACATCCACGATGGCGCGGCGTGCAAAGGGTTAAGGGTTGAAAGCCGACGAGCTCTTGAAAATCTCGTGGGCGCGACTGTCATCGGTGTCGTAACGCGGCGGAGGTAGAAAGAAATAGGAAGGAAGGCAAGGATCAACGAGAACGATCGTGAATCTAATCGAGAAGGTTTACGTAATGTCAACGACTACCGGTCGTCGATGTCGGTGAAACAACGCGAATGACGAAGAGACGAGGGGGGGAGGAGGGAGAGCGTGGGTTAACGGACTCGTGTGCGTCAGGTTATGGGAGAAGACGTTCTCGTTCACAGTTACAGAGGAACGATTACTCTCTACTTTATGCTCCGTACTTTTGTACTTTACAGTCTATATTCTACATACTGTGCAGTCTATATTCTACATACTGTACAGTCCGCGTATGCTCCAATAGCCTCTAGCTACACCAACTCCAACTTCGCCTTTTCCGTCTTCGCTCCGTCCTCGCTCGGCTCATATATATTTTTTCCTTTTTCTGAAGCCGGTAATTAGCGCGGCGATCCTCGCGTTTCCTCGTTATTGTGTCACGAGGTTTTTCACGGGGCCGGTTTCCATGTTCCGTCGCGTTTCGGCTCCCTTTGTTCCCAACCCGCCGCTGCGGGGTGGGGTGGGGGAGGCGACGCGGTTCACACGGCGCGCAATGAAACAAACAGTTCCTGTGGACGCGTAATTTGCTCAATTTTCTTTTCCGGGGCCCGTGGAATTTCGCAATCCGCCGCGCGAACGCGACCGACCCAGATTTTCCAACTGGATTTTCGCGTCGTAGGAACCTGCGCGTTGGGATGTTGTTACTTCGTCCTCTGTCGTTAACGCGTGGTCGTCTAATATGGTGTGTGTATATAGAAACAACGTGACATAACCTGACTTGATAAAAATCGTACGCTTTTTTAGCGGAATTTTGGAGAATTATCTAAGGCAAATTTGTTTTTATTGAGGTTATGTCTGTTTGGGTAGAAAATGGAATTTGATACATCGACGTACCATTTATTTCACATCCGTAAATGTGAAGGTTAGGAAGCCTTTTTTGCGAAGACTTATTGGTCTTGCGACGATGATTTTTATTAACCCCTTGCCGTACTTTAACGAGTCAGACTCGTGACGGAGATTTCTAGTAATAGCTAATATTATATTCTATATAACAATACCAAAAAATATATATTAAGAAAAATGGTAATTTAGTTTCGAAAAATTTTACTTTTTACTTGAAAACTTGATTATTCAAATCCAGCCTAAGAGATTAAGCCAATAAACACTATACATGTATATCTCCTCGCGTATGCCGATTTCGCACGAAGAAAGTGTCTTTGCATCACGGCAAGGAAGAAGACAATAGTTATCGCGTCCGAAGACGGTCGAGAAGCCTGTTACAACGTTGTTACAGAAATTCTATCGGTTCCGCGAAACCGCGCCTCGATTACGTCGCGTGTAAAAAGCAGCGATTAACCGCTGAACAAATGCTTTGAACAAATACAGAGCGGCGAGATCGAGCAGGAACGACGCTCGCGGAAAAGATCGTTAGCGGACCTAAAAAGCCGTCCATTGCTTTCTAACGACGGGAAACGGTTAAATTGTTCGGGCGGGTTCGTATCCGAATGGTCCGTGCGAACTCTTTGAACGCGATCCCCGTTTCTCACCAGATTTCGGCGCGCGATCCCTTTTTTTTCGATCGCAGATTTACCGCCGCGCTCGATCGCGCGTTTCTAATTTCCAGAGCAACGAAAGTCGCGGACGCCATTGTCGCGAACTAGATCTGCCGGTAAGAGCATGTTATTATACGGATTCGTACGCGCGCTTAACAATGGCTGGAGAGGCACGAAAGGATACGGAGAACTGTTTCAAGCGAATATTGTTAAATATTGAAGCGGGAAATCGGAAAATCCTTTCGCTTTTTAAATAATTCTTAATTTATATATATATATTATTAAATAATTAAATAAATAATTTAATATATGTATTTATATATAATATATGTATTTATTATAATAATAGGTATCAATAAAATAGAAAAAATAAATATCAATAAAATAGAAAAAATAAATATCGATTTTTTTGCCATCGCTCGAATCAGGCGGCGCGAGCAGCGCGCGAAAAAGGGTGAAACGGGCAAACGGACGGTCGGTTGCCGCTCCCGCGATATCGTGTTGCAAGGTCCGCGCACGTTGGGAAACATAATACGTATTCCGCGGTTGATTTCTCACCGAATGAATGGCCGCGTGCCGATCGGAGACAAGCGGAACCAATAGGAAACACACGGCAGCGTCGTCGTCGTCGTCGCGCGGTGGAATGTCTCGCGGCGCGCGTTGCCAGCAATATCCTGTGTCCCCTATCTCGGTGCATCCGCGCGCGCGCGCCTTCGGAAACCCGGAGGAAACGCGTTCCTTTTTTTTTTCCTCTTTCTTGCGGCCGGTTTCAGCAACTTAATTGCCGGTTGCGAAATGTGTCTTTGAATCGCGCGCGCGCGCGCGGTTTCAATCTCGCCCGACCGCTTTTCCTCGGTCTTGCGAAGCGGACTCGGAGCGGGCAGAAGCCATTCGGCGCTGGAAACTTTACCGGTAATCGAGCGACGAGTCGGCGGATCGTTGCGGTTTTTAAGATGTTTTGACAAAAGCGGCTGCCGAGGTTGCCGCGATAATTAAACGAACATTTATTTATTAGCAAGATTGGATCCTGGATCTTTTTATTTCCGAGCAACATAGAGAATTATTTTCGGCGCTAAATTCTTCTTTTTCTAAGCTTTTCTTCTTTTTCTAAGCTTTTCTCCTTTTTCTAAGCCTTTTCCTAATTAAACAATGTCTTCGAAATAATTTTGCAAGAATTAATTTTCATGTCTAAGACCGCAATGAAAATTTAAAGAATGCATTTTCTCGGTGATTTATGCGCGAACGTCGCCGAGATACTGGAAGATTTATGGCATTTGAAATACGCTCGTATACTTTCGCTGGTTATCGAATTTAATAATGGAAATATCTTCTGAAACTTTACGGAAACGTCGCGAATACAAAAGCTTCTGCAGCTTGAGGATAATTTATAACTAAACAGCAGATTCGTATGCAAAACAGAAACTGCATGCGAATAGAGACTCAGCGAGTACAAAAGATTCTGCGGATTGAGTATAATTTATAACTAAACGGCAGATACGTATGCAAAGTAGAAATTGTCCAAGTTGGTAAAAAACAGAAGTTAGGTGAATAATTCTTGTAACAATATTCTTCAATTTCTTCCAACTGCGGTTTCGCGCGATTTGTTTTCTAGTAATAAAATTTCTTTTCTGTCGAGGTTTTGTTATACAGTATTATATTATATATTCGTTATACAATTATTATTATTAATATCGAGAATATAGGATTTTTAAAAACAACTTTATAATTATTGTCTAGTAAACTATTCCCTTTAAAATCTGAAAATGCAAACAATTCAGTCCAATTTTAAAATAATTATTTCGTGAGTTAAAACAAAGAAAATAAAATTATTCGCCATTCTCGGTTTAACCCCTTGACGTACCATTTACTTCACAGTTACTGCGATTAGGAATATTTCAATTGGTACAATTTCTTAAAAGAGACTGAACATTAAATACTGAAATATTAATAACAAGGGATTAGAATTCTATTCTTGGTTTAAAGAACAGAATAACATCCATATTTAATTATTTATTAATGCCACTTTCCACCACTCGTCAAAGTACGTTAAGGGGTTAAAAAATTCTTTTCGAGAAATACTCTAATAATAATAACGGTGATTACAAAAAGTAATAATAACTGCGAAGAGAACAGCGAAGAGCTGCTCGCGTCGCGTCGAAAGAAAACAGATTCGCAGGTTGCGCGGTTCTTCGATGCGAGATGGAGCGAATAACAGTACTTGGACGGTCAGTTTCGCATACTGTCCCGACAGGTAACGCGAACCGTTACTAGAATACGGAAAGTCCGACGGAATAGCACGCTATGAGCAACCACTAACGTAATACGCGTATGAAATGTGCTAAGAACGAGAGAAATATCCCGTCGGCTCACTAACGAACCTATTACACGTATTTGCTATAGGACACGCGCCAATTTCGTCGTTTGCCGAATGTTCGAAAACGGTATATACGACACATAAACCATTTATTTTGAAAGCTATTTAAATTCATTTTTTTCTAAAAATGAGATATTTTAATTTATCGATTAATTTAAGGATTAATTTAGTGGTTAATTTATCGATTAATTCATAATTAATAATATAATAAATTATACATAACTAGTCAATATTTAATAACTTAGGAAATGCCAATGACAATTTAAAATTCATCGAAGAAACTGCGTGAAGAATTATAATAATAAGAATTAATAATTGAAAGTAGTGTAATGAAAGTAGCATAAGTCCAATTCCCATAGAGACATAAGCGACGAGAATTACGAAAAAAGAATCTCTTGTTCAGACCACAGGGTTCTTATATATTATAAAATAATGTAGAAGAAATAATAAATTTATTTTACATTGTTATAAGAATTGCCAAATATTTGTATAATATATTATAGAGGTCGACATATTAAAAAAGTCTGGCTGGTAGATTGTTTTCAACTTACGAAAAATGTTAAGAATGAATAATCTGAATTTTCATTGAACTCTTATGTGTTAGAAACGCGGTAGAAAATTCATTGCGCAATCGCAGTGTAATCATTGTAATCACCGTGCAGAGAATTTTGCTCGCGTGCTGCACGCGTTTGTTAAATACCGGACTAATGTGATAACACTGAACACAGCATAACGTAAGAACTATTACAGAATAAATAAGGCTCTTGTTTAAGAAAATATTATATTTGTTGGGACTAAAAATCATTTAGTTACTTCATATATTTATCAACTATTTACTTCATACATTTATTTGTCATATATTTATTTATGATATATTTACTTCATATTTTTATTTCGTTAATTTATTTCACATGTTTAATTAATTCATTAATTTATTTATTCCATAATATAATTGTGTAATAAATAATAATAATAATATAATGTAATTGTCTTCGTAATTATCTACGTGAAATTGTTCATAAACAAAAGATGGCCTCACTAAAATAATTTAGAAGCAACAAATATGACTTTTTCGAAATATGAATTGTCAGTCGAGAAAACTGATATTCTCTCAGCAGCTTAATAGAATCTTCACTATTCCGCCAACTTCGAACAATGCGTCTTTATGGGCTAACGGTAAGCAAAGTCAAGTTCATTGTTCGTCGAACGAACCGTTAAATGTCTCTATAA
This sequence comes from Augochlora pura, assembly GCF_028453695.1. Classification (NCBI taxonomy): domain Eukaryota; kingdom Metazoa; phylum Arthropoda; class Insecta; order Hymenoptera; family Halictidae; genus Augochlora; species Augochlora pura. The sequence goes on from NC_135778.1 coordinate 39,367,405, forward strand.
ATGAAACTCGCTTGTTTGCCGCAATCGCGTTATTATTTTCTACCTATCACTTTTTCAATCTCTACAAAAAGGAATCACGATTATTGAGTTAATAATAAATGAAAAATAAAGCGACTCATATTTCGCTGTTTTTTAGAACATATTTTACATTTAATTACCATAGATAGTGGTTTAATAGAAACATGTTGCAATATGAGTCATGGCGATGAAAGTGACAAAGCGCTGGGTTCTTGAATATCGATGATTTAATTCACGGCAGATAAATATTCTTTCATTTGTTTCTCTTACTTTATAAATCCGTAATATTTGCTAAATTTCATTTTAAGAATATTCCTGTTTCAAAATTTTCATTTTCAATTTATTGTAATTTAATCTCAACACATATTCGTTCGCGCGACGAAAATTCGTCATTTGTATATTACAGAAAATAATTGATTCTTGTTCTTTTAATTTTAAATATAATATAATAATAATAATATAATTTTTTACCAAACACAGATAATTCTAACCAAAGATGCTACAGATAATTATCTCAACCATCTGTCAATCATAACCACCACTGAAAAATATATGATTTTTAACAAGTTCCGTGATTTTTATATAAACCATATCATTTCTATAGACAGCGTAAAACCATGCATTTTGTGAATGGCGGTGGAAGAAATAACCGGACGAATATATGTTAAGGTCAGAAAAGCGATAATCAATTGCTAATGAAATCGTGGTTTATCGATTAAATTGAACGAAAAATCGTAGCCGGTGACGCGAGACCGCTGGCAGAGCTGGACAGGTTATTTACTGGAAAAGGACACGAGTTTACGCTAGATGGTGGGAACAGCGAGAACAGTACAATATTGTGTCTCGAAATCCAACCACGCTGCTTAGTTAGAAACGTTTTAATTAGGTTGTTGATCTCTATGTAAATGAAATTCCCACTTTCATAGACCGTTTTATAAAGAACAGGGTGTTGTGCGGGAACGTTTGTTGTTCGGGTGCAAGGTTCTTTCCGCGATCGAAGAACACCGTGAAAGTTTCATGCGTCTTTGCCAATGCAATCGTTTTGCTATTTATTATTCGTAATACGAGCGAGACTGTATCGAAATTTTAAAAAATTATTTTAGCTTCTTTTAGAAGATGATGTGTACGTAATTATATAATAATAATTATATATGTGAGATAAGCAGTAATAATATTAATGACGATTGGCAGTATTAAAGAATAGATTTAGGATAATGCTTAGGCTCTCTTTTATTTTTCAGATTTATATATTATGTATAAAAAAATATGGATACAAAATCACGTGAAAAGAAAAGAGAAACTGGATTAGATGCATTAAAATAAAATATTGATACCCAGAATATATTAATATCAAAATATTGATACCCAGAATATATTACTGTTAAAATATTAATACTCAAAATATATTAATATTATAAATATTAGTACTCAAAATCTATTAATATTAAAACTATCAATACCAAAAATATATTAATACTAAACTATCAATACTAAAAATATACTAACATTAAAATATCAATATTAAAAATACGCAAATTGAAATTAAATACAAAATATCCGATATACCCTATTCGATAGACCTGAAGTTAACTGCGCTCGGAAATAAACCAAAGGCACAGTACATTGGCTTACCCCCCCTCCCCACAGGCTACCCTTAAAAAGTACAAACTCGTGCACGGTGTGACTCGCGTTTCAGTTATGGCTGTGGCCGTTGGTGCGTGGGAGGCCTTTCGAAAAAATTGGGCGTAACATTGCCGTGGGAACCTATCGCGTATACGCGCTTAGTTGCCGGCGATAAACATTGACACTGGAGCAGCCCTTATTGCCGGCGGCAAAACGGGTTATATCGACATTCTAATCGGCATTTTATCTCGCGTAAATCTTCGTTAATAAACGTGGCCCGTTCGATTTCGTGCGCGGGAGCGACTGAGACGGAAACACCGAAAGAGAACGAAAGTGAAAGGGTCGGCGCGGCGCGCCGCGGAACGTGGAACGCCGCGAATTCCGTGTTTGCTCTGCTTGCGACTCGCGAGCCGGCCACGTGCCTACCTGTACTATACATATTACGATCTATATACATTCTATGTGTTTCTTCGTGTATCGTTCGATCGTTGAAATAATGGATCGCTAAATTCTATTCTCATGAATAGTTTCTTTCTTCTTCGCGATTCTTTCATTGACCACTATATATATTTATTTCTATTTTATTTATATTTTATAAATAATTTTGTAATTATTTGTACTAGACGGCGAATTTTTACGCAAAATAGAAATTAAAGACGATTGTAAGAAATAGAAATTTCTGTTAATAATTTTGATATATTTATTTTTATTTTATTTATATCTTATAAATAATTTTGTAATTATTTGTACTAGACAGCGAATTTTTACGCAAAATAGAAATTTTCAATGAGGATTGTAAGAAATGGAGATTTCTTTTAATAATTTCGATAAATTAAAAGCTGCGTAATAAAACGTTACAATTTTCTATTTAAGTTATCTATTTTTATTAAAACTGAATAAAATTCGTCTAGTAATAATTTTTAGAAATAATTCTAAAATACTTGCAGAAACCATATCATGATCTAATTATCATTTTCAATTCTACAAATTCGCATGAATTCTCTTGATTATTAATCAACTTTACAATACAGTATCAGGCCTTCTAAATATTCTATAAACATTTGAAAAACGAATAAAAATAATTTCCATACTAATAAATCACGGACGCAATATTACCTAACTAATTCAACAATTAAATATTTAATTCTAAAATTTAGCTAATTCGAACTTCGTTCCATTTATTATTTCACATTTCGAAAGGATAAAATAATTCCGTACATATGCATTAACAATACCTGAACGAAAGTTTTTCTAACCAATTGCGTACAGTATCGTATCCTACATGCATATAGGTATATGGTTAGCCGATCCGCGATAGTCGATTATTTTACCGAAGTGAGAGGGAAATGAAATGATTTTTATTTAGTGAAAACTTGGGGCGGTGCTTGAGAGAAACTGTGTATGGTCGAGCAGAGAATGATTCCCCTGACCGCGATTTTCCTTCTTCGACAAACTGTTCGAATCGATACGTTGAACGCGGTTACCTTATCATTAGAAACGTGACGGATACGTTCACTGTTACTTCGATTCGCGATCACCTTGTATACAAATGCTAACTACACGGTGTGTAATAACAGAAAGGCATATTGTGCAGGTAAAATCAAGAGTGATGATTCATACAAGGAGAGAAAGCACCGGGGGAGAGGGAGGGGGGGGGGGGAGGGCGAAATTGAAACATTGTATGGTAATCGCGTATTTATTTCTCGTTTCTGCTTGTCGGACAACTGTTAAATATTTGAACGTTCTATTAATCAATCTTGAGATGGCTGAGATTACATTCGTTCCTGTACAGTTCATGCTTCCATTCGAATACGCAATATTATATATTTATTATAGAGGGTGTCAAATTAATTATACACCTGAACAAACTAAAATGAACAATTGAATATTAATTATAAAATCCTAGCGTTAGTTTTACGGTTCTGTATTTTCACAGCGTCGCGGAATCGCCACGCTCGAGCGCAAAGGGTTAATTCAAATGTGAAAGGATGAACTTTATTTTAGAAAAATTGCTCGTTGTCTCGCCGGGTACAGAAACACGTGCAACAGCCATAGAAAATGAATTCCCGGATTACCTAATCGCCTATCGGCGCGATACGAAAACTATTCGTCCCGGGGCTCCGCTGTCCAACGGAAAACCGAATTAAAAATAATCATGAATCATCGTCAGCGCCGCGAGGCGAAATGTCGAAGACATCCTTGATTTCGCCATGAGGCTCCCCCCGATCATTTCTAGCAAGTTGAATTCCTCGGGCGTAAAGGTCAACCGGTCAAGTACACCGATGGAATGTCGTCACACCGAATCATCACGTGTCGCGAATTTGCCTGCGACGCGCGCAACGCGGTACGACGCGCGAACAATAACTTTCGCTCGCGGTGACTATTTTCAAAGAGACGCACGCGTGCGCGCGCAGAATCGGTTGGCTACGCCATTGTCATTTTCGTCGTGCAGAAAAGACAGAGCAAAGTGTTCCCATACTAATATTTTCGGGCGAACGTGGTGGCATGAACGCGAGACAGAGTTATGACAGGGAAGTTCGTGACTTATTTGCCAAGATAAATAATTATAATATATATGATTTATTTCTGTAATTATTGTAGCTTGTCGACGATGGTATAGTATATGTTGCAATATAATCGAAAAACAATTAATCAAATTTATAAAAGAATATTTTGAAGCTGTTTTTAAATGTAACAAGGATTTAAAAAATTTATTATTAATATATTTTATAAAATAAACTTTTATGTCCATCATTGGAAAATTAAAGTTTCAGATTAATCAAATAAATAAATCTATTTATTCAGATCATTTTAAATGGCGGCATGTTGTAATGATTCATTTGTCTGCCGTACTCGATCATGATTTTTGCGATGTCGATCAGCTAATAAATCGAGCGATCTTCCTCGTCGAAGGCAAGGTCTTTGGCAAGGTAAGGGGACTGACTAGGATTCACCTTAAGCATTACGGTCCGTTCACAGTCTGATAATCGGCGAGTTATGCCGGATGACGAGCAACAACACCACCGATAATTAACAACTAAATTACTTTACATTTAAGTGGTTCGAATTATAATAAACTTAATATATCGTCGAGCGAATCTTCGATGGAGAGATTAACCGCTGACAAAAGAATCTTTTTAATTCAAGTAATACAAAAAGTAATAAAAGTGTTGACTCAATTTACCTTATTATAGCATATCGATTTAACTATTAAACTGTAATTATTATTGCTCATTAATTCTTTTTCTCTTCTCTGTAACTTTTGTACGCGTAATTATAAAATATTTTAAAACAAAACTGTACAATACACGTTATATATAATATATATGTTGCAATTAATAATCTTAAAGTATTAATAATTTTTAAGTATTAATAAATTTAATTTATTAATAATTTTATAGTATTCATACTACGAACATTATATTTTCGTATTATATCACAGCAATTAACAGTGAATTAATTATTGAACCCCCTTTTTTATTTCTCGCATTGCCTAACAGTGATTACGCATAATATGTACACACGTCAATATAATATATTTAAACGGAATCGATCGATATTCGTAAGCAGAAACCGCATAACGACAGCGAACGTATTAATCGCGGAAGTGTAAGTCCACGGTTCTATTTTCTATATCTATTTTCCTTAACAACTCGGTAACAGGGTGTTACGTGTGTTTGTTCGCGTTTGTGGTTCAGCACGCAACATATCTTTCCGGGCTTTGGCGGTTACAGGGACAGGTTAACATTACGTATAATACTCGAAAACACTTTCAGCTGTACCGTCGAACCCCCCTTCGCGTTCGCGAAGCTCGTTAACGCTATAGCGACCGTAATAAAAATTTACAGGCTAACCAATAATTATCTATATTTAACAATAGGTAACTATTATTTAGGTAAAAGTGTTAAACTGTACTACTGCAAGCTCTCATATTATTATATATATTTTTTAAATAACAGACACCTTTCGCGACGAATAAAATAAATAAAATAGATCAAATAAATATTGTTTAATGCTGACTTTCTGAGAATATAAAAATATTTACGGCCGAATAACCGGTCGGTAAAATAGCGATATTAGTATAATCGTTGCAAACGGGTTGCGTTTACTTACATAATCTACGTAATCGATCGGTACCGAACAGGTACGGACAAATTAATCGACACGATTGAAATGAAAGTAACAGTATACTCTAATATAACATGCGATCATTAAAGTGACATTTATGCTACGCGAGAAAACAGTTTCTAAAATTACAGTAACAAGTACGCGATCATTGTAGACATAACTGAATTTAAAAGTTTACTATACAAATTATTTTTATAAAAGTTTAAGGTTCAATTATAGTTAAATCCAAGCGCTGGTTAGTATAGAGAAATTTATCATAAATTATTTCCAGATTAGAAATTAGTAACTCGAATTTCGAGCGATTAGACAAACGTATCTTCGAGTCGTAGAGGTTATGTCAAAGTTAAAGTAAAGAGAAGCTCGACTAACGAAAATTCGACTTAACCCTTTGACCACTTGAGGCGCCAATAGGCGTCCAGATCAAATTTCTTCTGTTTCGCCCGTTTATTATTAAATTCGATTAATCATATATTCCGTAATATTTATGTTATATATAGTAAAAAAAGCTTAAAATTATTGTTCACTTCAAGCAATATTGGTTTAATGTGATAGAATTCAATATTTTGAATATTTTAATATATTTCCTCGGAAATGCGTGTCTAACGAAAAACTACGGGCCGTGCCAAAGTCTGCCACAGCCAAAGGGTTAAGGAAAAAATGTAACGAAGGATACATTCGTGAAATGCAAACATCTAAAGAAAATAACCCATCCGCTATCGCGGTAGCCGCTGATTCTCCGCCGAGAGAATCAACCACCGTTGAATTCGGTAACTGTATGCAAAATATTTCAAACGGGCAATTGATTTTATGCAAATAACTGATAATCTTTATATTTTTTTCATCGTCGATGCTTATCAATTTCTTGAACGACTTTTGTAAAAGGCAACTTCCTTTCTTCGAATACTGCTTTACGGAAACGTTAAATTTCACATTAAAATCAAGTATCAATATAATAATTAATATAATATTATAACCCTTTACTTTGATGCAGCACTAATATTACTCTATCACGTTCTTAAAAAATTATTAAATAGTTAAAGTAATAATCCCTAAATTACTTTCCAAGGAAATTGTTATCGTTATTCCAAGCTTTATTTAATTTATTTACGAATTGGCGACGATCTGACAAGAAAAGTGATTGTCCCCTCCCATAAACTATGATGTCCATAAGTATAAAGGAAGAAATTTTCAAGCACGCTACAATTTTTTATTTTTCTATAGCACGTTACAGTTCTGTAACGCGTTACGCTGCTGTCGCGAATTGCGAATAGCCGATCAGCGATCGGCAACGCGAGTCTCCGAACACTTTCATGAACCACTACGATTCGATTTCGCATTTCATCTCTCGAATTACACCGTAAGGAATGGCCGCGCGTACGGTTCGTGACACCGGCCGCTAATAATTATCGGGTAAATTGGCTCCGCAACAAGGCGATGAGGATAACGCGGGTGCACGCCAACTAAGTCTTGTGCTCCCATTAGCAAGTGTTCCGCGATCCACGGCCGTGACGAGTAGATTAATTAATTAGGTATTCCAATCTGTCCTTATTCTTTTTTCTTTTTTTTTCACCGCGGCCCGGTAACGAGACTCGAATCGTTGACTCTGCTCTAGAAATTCGACCGATCGTGTTCCCGTGCTTCCGGAATCTCCTACGCGCGCACGCGCGCGCGCATGTATCGAAGCTTTTTATTAAATCACGCCGACGCCGAGATTACGCGTTATTTTTTTCGGTGCATCGACCGGTTTACGGTTGCCGCGAGAGAGAGAGAGAGAGAGAGAGAGAGAGAGGAGAACCTGTTACACGCTTTATCTACCGAGGAAAAACAGAAACCGATAGTTTCAAGTCGCAGATTAGCGACTTCTATGCCAGAATGCACGGGTTACGGACCGGCGTCCACCCCCCACCCCCCTTCGCGGGTGCTTAAATAAATCTAAAACACTTGCATAATTCGTTACGTATAGCTTCAGAGCTCGATAGAACGTATTTGCATATTTCTATATTATAGTTTATGGAAAATTGGAATATATTTGCCTATAATTGGCCTCTCATTGGCCTCTCATTGGTCAGAGTTTTTCGTTAACAGGTTAACCCTATGACTACTCTTTGCGCCTATTGGCGTCCGACACATGTTGGCTTCCTGGTACTGTTGCCGCCTATTGGCGTCCAAATCAAATTTCGCCTGTTTAGCCGTTTATTATTAAATTTTAAATTATTAAATTTGGTTATTAAATATTGTAAAAGAAAATCTTAAAATTAATGTTTTCCTTGTTCTCTAATGTCTGACACGTTGTAATTGTGCAAGCGGTTAAGTACTATAATAAGTGCCAATCATCGCAGCATGAAGGGAGCGATAATGCAAAGGGTTAAAATGTCCTACGAAACTTCTTATTTCGCCAGTGACTTTTAGAACACCCTGTATAACGCTGCGTTTGCCTACTTTCGGGAATTATACGGAATGTCTAATCGAGATCTAACAAATGGATCGGGCAAAAGTAGGCCGAAAACATGAAAGAGGATTTGTCCGTTCATAGATTCTACACTTCCGGCTTAAGGAATATGTATAGTTTGAGTATCTGCCAGCTATGCGAACCACGGACTGCGCGTTCGAGCGGCGTGCCTCTCCGCCTCGCCTTATTTTCCAGCTGTGTATCGTTTTCAAAAGTTAACTGTGCCGTTTAACTGTTGCGGTCACTGCGATCAACGACGGACAGAGAATCGGGGGAACACGACGTTTACAATGTCGCCGAATGCGGGGAATTGGTGGAAGCACGTGTGGTAGAAGTTTAACCCTTTAATGCGTGATAATTTTCATGTGCAATGCTTGAAAAAAGAATCGTCGTTCTAAAATTGTACATCAATGTTTGAGCTCGTTTCAACCCAATTGTCGAATGTTAAATTAATTATTTATATATATATTATTTAATTATTTATATTAATATATTTATATTATAAAATATATAAATATTTTAGAAAATTGAATTATTGGAAAATTAAATGATTGGAAAATCGGATTATTAGAAAATTGAATTACTGAAAAATTGAATTACTAAAAAATTGAATCACTGAAAACTTAAATTACTATAAAAATTAAATAATTATAAAACGCAACTGTCTCGCCGTTCATTGAAAGCTACGAAGCCATCGCGAACACCGATTTTTTTGGAAAACCGTGCCGCATAGAAAGAGAGCGTCGCGCGCCGTGCGTAGTCGTGTTTTTGCATAAACAATGGCAATTACGTGTTGCACCGAAGAGAAAATCGTCGGCGACGGTGCTACCGAGAAACCATCGTCGCGTTGTAGAATTTCACGCGCTGTTTTAAATCCGGAAGCCTAATGGCGATAGCGACGCAACGATACGAGCCGCATGCGAAACGAGAGAATCCATTTTCACGGATGCGCACGAGCGTGGTTCTACGCCGGAATTACCGATACGGGACAAGTTTAATTAATCCGTGGGCTCTCTTACTTGTAATTTTCAAACATTTACATTTTTTGCCGTTTCGAGAGTAAACCGGCGCGCGCGCGCGGCCAATTAGCAAAACGCGCGCGTGCGCGCGCATTTCTCGCGGAAACTGTTCCGTTCGTAACGCCAAGACCCGCGGAAGCAAATCATAATAAAAAGCCGGTTAGTCGATGGACTTCCACGAATGTTGGAAAACCGAAGACAAATATATTGTCTATAATGCATACTAAAAACGACGAACTCTGACAATAAATACTATATTACGTGTCATCCTATCGAAGGGGTAGTATTTATTATTAGAGTTTATAGTTATTAGTATTATAGATATAAATTAGTACTATAATTATAAATTACTATGATGCATATGAAATAGTTTCATAAATATTATTATTATTATTATTATAAATATATAAATTGACAAAATGCTCCAACTGCACCTGAAATACACAAAATCGTATTTGACTTCTGTGAAGATTATGCGATCCCAAATTCGATCTCCACAGGGACTAAAATGCGAGGAAAAAAACTCGAAAAAAAACATAACCCGACATAACCCAAAATCGACTCATTTCTAATACTTCCTCGTGTTCTAATGACGCCTAAGTCGAACGAAAAGTCCCGCGGATGGAATTCGTGGGACGCCTCTCCGTTCGACCGTCCCATCGATTGAAGAAAGAAAGAACGAGGCGAGGACATGCGTTTTACTCCGGCCATTGACTCGTAACGGGCACGGTCTATGGACCCTGGTCTCTGTCGTTGGTTCGTTTAGGCCTCCCCGCGCCGACTTTGAACCGTTCGTAACAACGTCACGGTTCTCGGCGATCGACGTAGCCCAGACCTACATTCGTGTTCCAACCATTCGATTCGTTTTTTATTCCGTGAAATCGTCGCGCGACCGATCGACCGAAAAATCCCGATGAAAAGTTAAACGGCGGTCAGGAAAGCGATCCGCGGGGACACTTTCGTCGCGGTGTCGCCATCTGATGACAATCGAACGATCGTGTCCACCGTCAGATTACTGTACGGGTGACCGTTGATTAGGACCGGGGGAAAGTTGTAGATTGAAAAATGTAGAAAACGTACGCGATTAAGCGGGATAATTGCATTGAATTATTGGTGGTGCGCGAAAGTACGCATGCGCCGCCGTCGACAGAATAAGAACGTATCATCTACGACTTTTTCTCTTTTTCTTGAAAATATTTTCTGGAGGGAGAAATTGTATCGACATTTCTAAAATTGTATAGACACTTCTAAAATTGTATCGACACTTCTAAAATTATATCAACATTTCTAAAATTGTATCACTTTTTTAAAACGCTAAATGACTTTGATGGCTTCAATTTTTCTATAGATGTAAAGGGGGACTACTACTCGTTATACAGATTAAAATACTTTATTTTTTATTAATTTTACTAATACCTTGAATAAAAGATGTATTAATTATTATTGATTATTAATGATACTAGAAAACGCCTAATTCCCCGGGCATCTGTTATCTAACGTGGAAAGTTTCCTAACCAGCGGTACCTTCGCGTTTACACGTACGGAACGCGATCTGCATTCCACCAGCCCGTTTCGACTATGCGCACTAAATTTGTGTGTAGTTTCTTCCCATGCGCGCAATTACTTCAATCGTTCGCATCAGGATATTCGCTCGCCTTCTATGCTCTTCCTCTTACCTTAAAAAGGCAATCGAGTAGTTTCCCTCCAATCTAACTGTGCGATTACATAATCTCAACGAACTTCTACGTTTCGCGTTTGAAAAAATTAATTCGTCGGTAAATTGAAACTTGTTGGTATGAAAATTATAATAATAAAACAAGCTATGATAAAATTAGGATACTATTACGTACAAGATACTATACCAGATTATATCTTAGTTTGCGACAAAATGTTTTTTTGTAAAACAGAGACACATCGACCCCTTGCACTTTTTGTTCTTAATATTTTTAATGACAGGACCAGACAATTGTTGTTTCGTCTGCTATTTTTATTTAATTTTTAAACTTTGATCACGGAAGAATTGAATTTCGATTCAACAGGAATTAATAATATTTGGTAGATTTTCCATGAAAGCTGTGCCACGAGTCTGACTCGCTGTTATAGTGCAAGGGGTTAAACGAAACCCAACTCTCGTACATAAATATCGTAATCAAGAATAATTAAGTTTCTTATAATATCCTATATCATTGTCAAGTGAACGATGAATCGTTCCAGGTGTCTCACAGATGGAGGTGTTGATGCTGCTAGCGAGCGTGGTCACCGCCGTGGCGGCGACCTCGAGCTGCCCCTGGGCGCAACAGGTGCCCGACCTCGAGAGCTCCTGCATCTGCGACTACAACCTGGCGAAGGAGCTGTCGGTCCAATGCGACATCGTCGACTACGAGCAGCTAGTGTCGGCGATGCGACGCCACGCCGCCAAGACCACCGTCGACCTGTTCTACGTGAACAACAGCACGATCGGTACATTGAAGAACGGCACGTTCGCGGCGTTCAAAGTGAACAACATGCAGCTGTCCGGCTGCGAGATCAAGACCATCGAGCCGGGCGCGTTCGAGGGCCAGGAGAGCTCGTTGAAGAGCCTGAACCTGAAGGACAACGACATAACCGAGGTGCCGAGCGGCACGCTGAAAACCTTACGGAATCTGACCGTGCTGGACCTGTCGATGAACAAGATCACGAGGGTGAACGACAACACGTTCGCCGGCTTGAAATTGGTCACGCTGAAGCTGAGCGACAACGAGGTCACGCTCGCGGCCGGCGCGTTTCGCACCTTGGAGAGATCGTTGAAAAATCTGAATCTGAAGGGCACCAGACAGAAGAAAGTGCCGGAAGCGCTCCGGGGCTTGAGGACCCTGGCCTTCCTCGATCTGTCCCAGAACAGCATCAGGGAGCTGCCCGGATCGGCCGGCACCAAGGCCTTCGAGGGACTCGAATCGCTGACCGGGCTGAATCTCGAGAGAAATCTGATTCAGAACATCGGCTCCGACGCGTTTTTCGGCGTCAAGAACACGCTGAGCTCGCTGAGCTTGCTGAACAATCTCATCCCAGATTTTCCCACCGCCGCTATAAACAGCATTCAGGATCTTCGGGTACGTTCAGAAACGTGTCTCGATCGGTTTTATGCTTATCTATCCCAGTGCGCTATGAGTCAACAGCGGTTCTAGTCGACGGCGATCGCTATCGAAAACGTAGAACCAGTATACTAGCGTGTTTCCTTCGCTCGAGTTTAACAACGACTGTCAAAGTGTCCTGATCTATCGTCTCGGGTATCGAACGAGAATCGATATTTCCTGCGGTTAGCCTCGCACAAATTCTATTTAATCACGATATTGCTATTTAAATTATTGATTATTTAAACTATTGTTACTTTAATTATCGAATTTTTTAAACGAGTTAGAGATTAGTATTTAGTAGGGTGAACTTTCAACCCCTTGCACTATAATAATGAGTCGGACTCGTGATTCCACGCAGGATCTACTAAATTAATAAATTATTATTAAATAAATCGAAGTAAATAAAGGTAATATAAAGGACAAAAATTATCTGGCCCTATTACTAAAAATATTAATGGCAAATAAGTGCTAATCGACGCGGCATAAAATGAGTCTAGGGGCAAGGGGTTAAGACATAATATTTTCTTCGTCGACCGGCGCATCTGTTTTACATTGTCCTTCGTCGCTTTCAGGTGCTGGACATCGGATTCAATCTGATAACGATACTGCCGGTGAACGCTTTCCAAAAGAACCCGTCGATCACGCTTCTAGCGATCGACGGAAATCCGCTGTCGACCGTCCCCGAAGAAGCTCTCGCCCGATTGAACGGGACGCTACGTGGTCTCAGTTTGGGGGGTCGTTTTCTCGTTTGCGACTGTAAGCTACGGTGGATCGTCGACTGGATAAAAACCAGGGATCTGCAGGTTACCAGTCGCGAGCGAAAACCACAGTTCTGCGGAGGCCCGCAAAAACTGCAGGACAAAAACTTTTATAACATCGATCCGGAAGGTAATAGGGTTATTTCCTCGCGGTATTTTTGTTCTAACAGCTTCTTCCCGAACGAAATTGTTATCTAAATTTTTAACTAAAATTATAGAAAATTCAAAAAGCACAGTTATTTTTATCCTGAGCGATACGCGGATTTTCAAGATGGCGACGAACGGTATATAATCTCATCCCTTCGTATGTCTAAAATTACAACGAGCTATCCTCGATTTGTCGTTTATCGTTAGTTTATGAACGAGAAAGTAGTCGCAGAAAGCCGAAACGGACGAGTTTTGTGCATTAAGTAACCGGTTGTACGGCTTCGTTTCGGGGCAAAAAACGGCGCCCGACGATTCATCAATCGTCCGATGCCGATTTTGCTCGTTTTAACGGTCGAATTTGATTAATTCCTTTTTCCAGGATCCCCTATGAGTCACGAATCTATAATCAGCGAAGCTTCGACACTTTATTCGTTTGTCACTGATCCCGTTTCCAATACAATCTCGACTGAAATACTTTTATTTTAATTTCGCTATTACTTGTAGTAAAAAGAATATAAAAAAAAAACATCCGAGCCTGTAATGAAAATTTTAAAAACGCATTTTTAAGAGCTATCTTAATTGTTTAAGGAAAATTAAAAAAAAAAACAAATATTTCAGTCATTGCACATTGAATTAGTATTTCTAATATTTATAGAAAAATTCGAGTCAGAAATTCGAGTGCGATTTGCGCCGTGTCCGAGCTCATTTTGACCGACAGAATCTCGGTTATTCGTTCCTGTTACAATTACGAAGCCAAGAAACGACAATCATCGATCCTTTATTGTCTTATAGAAATGACTTGCGACCAAACGCCGGAAATCATCGGCATCGGCACGGTGGAAAGCGTGGACACGCGAGAGCCTACGGGTCCCGGAGCAACGGGGACCGGCTACAGTCCACCTACTCGACCTTCGATCACCGTATCGACACCGGTAACAAGTACAACGACAACGACGACCACGGAGCTCGTTCCTACCGCCACCACCACCGAGGAGAAGAGAATCGAAACACCGTCGACGACCACACAGCGACCCATCACCAGCCGACCGACGGTCGCGCGAACCGGCAACGTGGTAATAATGAGGACTACCCCGACACCGCCTAAACACGTTCAGGACCATTTGCAGCAACATCAACCGAGACCGCCGTTGGTGCTCGGCTCGCCCCTCTACAAGTCAAAGTCGAACGAGAAGGACATCATAGTAAAAGACGTACTGAGACAAGAAAACGCTGTAATCATTTACTGGGACACGGAAGCAACCAATATCCTGGGTTTCAAAGTTATCTATCGACTGTTCGGCGACGACAGCTTCAAGCAAGCGCCACCCCTTGAAGCCAGCGAGAGAGAGTTCAAGATAAAGAACGTTCCGTCCCAGGTAATTCATTTTCTGTATATCATGCTTTATCTGCATATTGAATGAGAAAACTAGTAGTTTGGAATATAAAGCTATTAAGATGATAAAAGGATATCACGGATATTAAATTTCATTTTTTTTCTTGTCGCAGGAATGTATCGTAGTCTGCGTGGTGTCTCTAGAGGAAACGAATATAACACCGGCGAACGTCCCCTACAACCAATGCCGAGAAGTGAGGACAGAGAACTCTCCTACGTCGAACATGGACAAGATCACGATCGCCGCAAGCGCGGCCATATGCGCGACGATAGTGGTCGCCGTGATAATATTCATCGTGGCGAATCGTCGTAGAGCTAGGAAACTGCACACGTTGCACAGCATAGATCAGACGAAGATGGGCGGGCCTATCGCTGGATTGCCGGTCAATTGCTGCTCGAACGTCGGACCAACGCCCAGCCCTGGCGGGCCTTTGTCCTCGATGGCGACCCTCAGCGCTTACAATGCCCAGAAAGAGTGGGACCAGGTCTCCGCGTACAGCAACAGAAGCATACCGCGACCGAGAATATTTCCCATAGACCGGCAAGGTATGTTCTTTAGCTTGTAAAAGGATATAATAATTAATATAAAGATATAAGGAAAAGTAAATATGGATTATAATATTAAAATAATATTAAAAGTACGTGTGATAATATTAAAATAATATTGAAAGTAAATATGATAATATTAAAATAATATCGAAAGTAAATATGGTAATATTAATCGAAAGGCAAAGACGATTTTGATTCTATAAGGTGGTAGTTAGAATAGTTGGATCAAATTTAAATATTAGGACCTAAAGGACCTCATACAAGGGATAAACAAATGGAAGAATGTTAGATAAAATACTGATTGGTTGATTTCAGGATCGATAACCAGAGCCTCTTGCATAGACGATGTCAGATCTCAGACAGGACATTACAGCGGGAAAATATCGGCGAGATCTGTGGTCGACGGACAATCGCAACACAGCTTCACCAACACTTCCACAAGATATTTCGCAAACAACACATTGTCGTCCAACCTGACCAACACTAGACCAGGTAAATCGTGGTTAGAATATTTTTAAAACCAAAATATCCTTATTGAAAATGATTAAAAGGTCGTGCAGTTTTTAAATAATTTTCAGTAAGAATATATTAGAATATATTGTATAATACATTAATAGTATACCAATAATATATTATAATAATTATTACATATATAGATGCCCAAAGATACTCTCGAAATAGCCACGAAACACACACGATTTTAAAAAAAGTCAAATAGAATCTGAAAAGTATAAATTCGAAGCGGAAAACCAGCACTTAGAAATCCATGTTTAACCTCGCAATCTCGTTCACAGAATTAAGACAGTCCCGACAGTCCCTGGCAGCAGCATCCGACCGAATGTCACGAGCAAATTTCTCGCCGAGTCACATGCCGTCCCATACTTCGTCGAGAAGACAGAGACCGCGGTCCTGCAACCGTACCCTGGAGCAGAACCCACCGCGACCGGGCAGCCGATACAGCATCACCGACTCGACGCACACCCTCAACAATTACGAGGAGAACAATTGGACCGATCACGACATGGACATATACATGGCGCGTAATCCGACCACGAGAGGCGGTCTGATGCCGCTATAGCGCGACGCGGCGCGCGCACACAGTTTTGCTCAAACGTGTTCAGTGACATTATCACGAGCGGCACGGCCGCTGTTTTAGCCTAGCCTAGGGTGTAACGAGCGGGGCGTTATAGTTTTAAAGAGATCGCGTGAACATCATAGCATAGCCTGATCATAGCTGATTAGTCTGACGACAAACGTTCGATGTTGATAGTCAAGATAGGAGCGAACTTGTAAAATTACTTTGGGGATGAGACACGGCTACAGGGTGTTTCGGTATTATTCGATATCTCACGATCGTGATACCACCACGTGATTCAATATTATGTGATTTTATACCTTCGGTTTGAAAAATGCCTGCCTTTAACCTTAATTTTGAACATACGGGATTCAAAGTTCAAATTTTGCATAAAATCGTGTTCCACTCATTATCAGAACTTTTCAAGATTATTGACATTATTTTTTAAGGAAAAATGAAACCGGTATTAAGCTAATAAAATACGACTAGTTCTTGAAGTCAGTGTCAGGTTATGTGACCGTGACGAATAATGTTGTGACACCACGTACACAAAATGTGAAAGTATGCTTCCCATCTCATAGCAACCTTGACTTATGTCATTAAAATTTAAGTTACGAACGTTCGGAAGCTCGCCCACGACTATGGAAAGCGTCGCAATAGAAACACGATTTCCATTAATCAAATCACTATGAAAGTCACACACACCGTAAAACGAAGCGTCGTGTACAGGCATGATGCTTGGTTAACACTTCATCTAACTTACCGATAATTATTTAATAGACTTTTATAAATCAAAGACAAGTAATCCAAGATGTTCTTAACGAGTCGTTCGATTGCGACGACAACTCGTAAACCGATAAGTTATCTTCTGTAACGATCTTAATAGCCTGTTATCAGATTATTATTTAAAAGGCGTTGATTAAACTTTTATACAAACAACGTAGCACAGTCGTTAAGAAAGGCCTATTAATAGGACTCTGATAATTGAACTGTGAACGTTCATTGAACCGGTGGCAACCGGTCGTGTCGAATTAAATATCGTGTAGTAAGGACATGAGAACAAACAACAATTTGTATATTTTACAATGTGTGTCGTTTAAAATCGTACACTGTAATACTCGTAAGGATACGTATCTGACAATTAGTTTTATTACGTAGTCGGTGCTAAAATAATTTATACATGTTTTTAATACGTATTCCCGACCGAATACATATTTAAAAACGACGAAAAATAATAATTTAACGATTATTATATTTTCAAAAAGTTCTTTCTATATTATATTCTATCCACTATTTTTAAGGACTCTTTTAATAACTACATAATAAAAAAAATTTGTAAGCAAACATTTTTAGAGTATTATAGTGTAGAATTTTAAATTACACACACTGTATGTATTTATAGAAAAATCTGTAAATAAATCGATTCTTATCATTTTGTTATTAATATATTATATCTGTTAGTTTAGAATCCATCTGTTTTTTTACCCTCGTACGTGCAATGCCAGGATCATTTCGATTCGCGGGCGATAAGATATCAATTTTTCAATGTCCAGTTGTAGGAATCAAAGTGATCCGTCACGAGTTCACTTCATTTTGTCCATCGACCACGGGGCTACACAGTATCGCGAATATTACCGTGTAATAATCGCCTTAATCGTAGCAATGCGAACAAAGACATTTCAAACGCGTAGCTTTAAGGGAGTCGACGTTTAAGTATTTTAAGCAACACGTTAGGGAATACGTGCATCAAATGTGTGCTTGATTCGAACGCCGAGAACTCGATATTAGCTCAGACATAAAATCTCTAGAAGCAATTTTACAAATAAACGGTGAACGAGCCGGGATCAATAGCGTACGAGTGATGGATGTGTTCGTATCCAAAGACTGTATCATATAAAAAGCCGTCTACAGAGATTGAATTTTTACACGCATGTCAAAGAGAAATGTACTCGTGTGCAATTATTTAATGACAGATTTTTCTTTTAAGAGCAACATGTTTTTGTATATTTTTACATAGAAACTATTTTATAAGTACAGCGTTAGACTAGATAATTAACATCCAGTGCATAGCAATATTCTGTACCATACGTTCTTATAAATTTGAATTCAATAAAAAAAAAAAGCAATTAATTGTATGAAAGGTGCAATACTTACCCAGGTATGAGAATGCTCCTTTCCCAGCGAAATCTGATCTCTTGCACGAACTCGTACCATAATTGCGCCAGAGCGCTAGCACCACCGAGATTGTAGGTACAATGAGCCGCGACAATAGCGAAGCGCCAAATTAAACTATCCATTGCGCACGTTTTCAATCCTTTCCACTGATCCTCATCCATGTTACAGGTACTCACGTCACCGTATGCAGCTTTCTGAAACATTAGATAGTTAATTTCCTTGCTTCATTGGAATGTCCCTTGAAACTACAAAAAACAATATTACTCACAGAATTCTCATCAGCATCGGGGAAAAGAAAGTATAACAAAGACAATAAGATTTCCTCTTGGATCGGCCCTTCCATGCTCTTATTCTTTTTGGCAGTCGCTTTGCTAACTACTGTTGAAATTTTCGGTATTCTAGATTCGGTTAATATATTAAAAACGGAACTGAGCGATTGATCTTCATTTTGAGGGAACATCACTAGATCTCCTTGCAAGTCTGCTATACTTTTAAAGTTTGATAAATATTCGCCAAGAAGACAAACCGGCGAAGACACCATATTCACTTGCACAGACCATTCGGGTGCATGCTGCGGTTCTAAGTCTGTAAAACTTTCACTATCAACCACCACGTTGTCTGACATTTCAGGCCAAGTAGTAAATAAATGAAGTTCTCTGAAATGTGTAATTAAATAATCTAACAAATGTGAATACATTGTTAATTCGTTTTTCTGTATAAGATATTTACGCTATAGGATCATAGGTAGCTCCAAATGGCAGTTTTCCTAATTCGGCAACTCCCAATGTTTCTCCTTGCATGAAATCAAAATCTGGAGGTTCTTGAGTCCACGTACTGGTGGTCCAATCCTTTAATAAATATGAAAACCTAGCTGATATCATTACTGAGTCGAGTCTTACTCCGCAGCCTTCTCCAATTTTCTGTTTGAACAAGGCCAACAAACCTGAAAATAATACCAATCTATAAAACAATTATCATAAATTTGGTTACATTATCGTTACATCATTATATTTATGAAAGTATTATAATTACTTCTATGCTTCTGTTTTACAAACTATATTCATACCAGTAAGGTATTTGCAGTGGGGTGGTATTTTTTTCAAATGCACCATGTCAAGATGAGTGGTGATCCCTTTCCCAATACTGGTTCCCAAATACATTTTTTGCCATGGTTCTTGCACTTGTACCAAAGTACATATATCACTAGAAATATTTAACAGTTATCATCAACAATTTCATCATTGTATTAAACCTTTTGCTATTATATATCAGCTCTAAGAGAAAATTGTCAGCATTTAGTTTTACGATATTAGTACAGTAAAGGCAAGGCTAGTAAAAATAACTCACAATCAAATAATAGTTACAGATTGAGATTTCAAATTACCAATTTGCATTACTAGCAGCAATCGCTAACGAGCTAAGTAAGATTCTAATTTTGGTTTCGTCTGTAACAGATTCCTTTTTAGTGGATTGTAAAACAAGAAATTCTCTGACACCATAGTAGCGTGCTATCTCCAAATGATTTTGTTCTAATCTACAAAAGTCATTTGAAATATTCATAGCATCGTTATGACACTGTAGTTTTTCTTCCTCGGTGTCTTCCTGATTAATATCTTCATCTGGCTCCTCTAATTTTAACCGAAAGTGCTTCAATACAAATTCCGCATCTGTAGTGAAAAAATATTAACGTTTACATCAACTGGCATAGCCCACACGTCTCGATCAGCATATGGTGATCCGGTACGTGTTGTACCATTATGTTGTCAGAACATCTACAGGTATATGCATACAAACCAGCGAAGTGAAGTTTTTCTGAATTCTCTTCCCATTGACAGTTGACAAAGTCGCCAGGCTTTAAACAACGACCAATTTTCTTATTGGGCAATTTCCATTCGTGCATAATTTCTTCGATACGCGCTACGAACACCTCCCATTCCGATGCTGTGGTGAAGTCGTGATGATAAAAATCTTCGATCTCAACGTTGTTCATTTTTCGAAACGTCAGGAGAGATTAAAATCCTTCGTTTGCGAACAAATCGAACAGCTGACTGAAGGATTATTCGGTCTGACACGCACTTGTTACCCTCCGAGTTTGGAAAACTTCCGCCGGTAATTGTAGAGTGCGCGATGGTACAATTCAGATTTCAAATGACGGACTCCGTCATTCAAAAAAAATTCGTAAATTGCTGACATGCTTCTTGATTGTAAAACTCGATCTTTTCCTGTTTATTTTCTCTGGTTCTATATTTAATAATCATGTACCGTATATTTTTATACTTTTATATTTTTAATTTGATATAGTGTTATATCTTAGATAAATATGTATAACACATATAATTCATTTTTATCCTGTTTTACAATCAAGAAGCATGTCAGCAATTTACGAATTTTTTTTGAATGACGGAGTCCGTCATTTGAAATCTGAATTGTATATATATATACATACGTAGAAACTATTATTAAAATTTACGCGTTTCAGGAAGGTTGCCAAAATTCAAATGGTCTTCGCCGACGCGTTTTGAAAGCCGACACGGTGTTTAAAGGCCGTCAAGAAAACAAAGTAGTAGCGGTATTATGATACTCCTGATTTAATCCAGTCGATAAACGTCAACGCGAATAGACACGGGATAATAACTTATATAGTTCTGTTACTGGTAATTTAAGCCGCCGCATATCTCGGTTTGCCGTAGAATTGATCAACCCGTTCGCATTTATCAGTTGATACTTAAATCAACAAGTATCGATAATACCATCCAATAGATGTCGACAATGTAATCGTATGTTTATCAATTATGAGCTACCATTCCAAAATACAATGTAAACCGTGAATGAACCGGAGAACCAAGTCTGTCAGAAAATACGATCGGAAATTGACACTTGTACGTTTCCATTTGACTGACAGAAAAAATGGAAGGAAGTGCCGCGGCACTATCGCAACGAACGCAGAGACGGACACTGGTGTGGACAGCAGAAATCGCCCGTAGCGGATATTCGACTCAAACCGAGCCAAAGGCACGCGAAGAAATGTATCGCAAGTAACTTCCTCGATATAGATAAGATATCCCGTTCCGTGATTGTAACAGAAGTAAGATAAAAAAAAAAGCTCGCTAAAAGCATCTACTTACAATCAACAGGTACTTCATATTAATTCGAGTTCATTGATTCGCAAATCACGGCGAACGCGTTGACAAGCAAGCTACACAATATCGTTTTATAAAACATGTTTCAACCGTATTCCGATATTATCTAGTCCATAATTACCGGGATAGTCGATCTATACGAGAAATTTTCTGCTTTCGAAGTAATTTAAAAAAGATAAACGTTAAAAAAAATATTGACCGTTCACTGGCTAATTTGCAAACGAGTGCAAATAATTGCGAAACATCCGATTGCATGTTTATCACGCATATTAAACCAGCGTATACGCGTGTAATGTATAAAGTCCGCAGTCTGGTCACGATCGAGGAGCCAGCAGCAGAGCACGGCGTTTCCTCTCCAACCAGAGCCGACGCTAATGCGATAGAACGCTCGTTCCCAGGGTTTTGACGCGATGTATTAGCACACGCAGTATGGGTGTCGTTAACGCACGGTGCGGTCGCGTACAACGAAACTCTGATTTTTTATTTACTCCGTTTAACGACGGCCCCGTTGCTCGAACCGGCGCGTTAATATACGGCAGAAATATTGGCAGCGAAAAGCAAAAAATTGATAAACAGATCGACGATCGGGTCGGAAGTGCGCCAGCTTTTCGACGGGATCTTCTCGGTTGCATAATTGTTGGGACACCATTCTCGATCGATGACAATTTAAATAGAAAATTTCGTACTGCGATGATCCCGATGAAAGCTTTGATTCGCGCGAACGTGAGGCAAAGTTCGTCGGTGACGGACAGTCGGAGTCGTGTCACCACCACGATGAAACGGTTTCATGAAGTTTCACAGTGTCGGATGCGGCTGCGAAGTGACGACGATCAAAATATACGGGAGCACAATTGATAACGACTCGAGCGAACGGTCCGGTCACATTCGAAGTTGTTTTTGTTCTTGTTGTTTTGTGTGTTTTCTCGCGTCGGACAGACTGCGGGTTTCTTCGCGCTCGTTGGTACATGGCGCACGACAAACGTTCCAAACTTGAGATCGGTGCGTAGAACGTATACTTTGGCGAACCGAACGTGTGCTTGACGGATTTTTCCGGTGCGACAAATATGTTCTCTGTGATAGAATCAACTTTTCTGTCGCCACGTGCCTTGTTGAGAAGCCGTTGGAAATAAAAGTGTTTCGTAGACGTCCGCAGTGTAATAACGAGAGAATCAGGTGATCCAGGATATTGCGCAGCCGGTAGTCTATATGTTTATGGTTATCGATTTTATTTAAAGTGATTGAACGGTTTCCTTTATAGCACGGCAGAAGAATACCAAAAAATCCCGTTGAGAAATCGTGTCTTGACGTTCGACCTGTAAGATTTTGAAAATTATTATTCATAACGAAGTAAAAACAATTTCGATCGATACACATTGATCGAAAAAAAGAGGAAAGAAATTTCAAGTGTCACGTTTCCATGATTTCAACGAGCTATCGTTTACCGACTAATGATTAATTATAACGTTGCACGCGTAATTGAACACCGCTTCGCTGCAATGTCTATAATATTACCTACAAACGTGGACTTTACAGTGAAATTTCGTTTTTATTTAACAGACCAGTCTGGTTTTATAAACCACAAGAATTATCTAATTTTTTAAACAAAGTTTGAGGAATTGGAATAGATTTGAAAATGATATTTGGACGAAAACGCTTCAAAAATTGAAAGTAAACATATACGGTGGTCCATGTATAAGCCACTTTTCCATTTAAAGGATAAATGACTTTTGTTTCTCTCAAAGATTTAGATTTATCCTCATTGTGACGTAAGGTTCATTAAATGGAAGCTGATAGCTCATCAAATTAGGTGACGTGCTTAACAAGTCATATTTTGTGGTCAAAACCAACTGCGAATCCAAGTCCATTACCCCGACTGACGCATTATCACTTTATAGCCTGGCCGCGATTTTAAGACCTCGAAATATCGTGTCCGCAACTAATACGTATTCATATTGACATAGTGCGTGTTGCCCTAGTTCTACGATACATACTTTGTATATTTCGAAAACTAGTGCGTATTAGCTCTTGGCCGACGGACTACTGTCGGATTTACACAATCGACGCTCATGACCGTTTGCAGCTTTATTTGTCAGCTTTTTCTGCATAGTAGATTCAGTGATAACAATGTTTGACATAATTGTCAGCCTCCAAAATTCAAAACACACGAAAGCCGGAATTTGCTTACTTTTTTCTGTCCTCGATATCTTTCAGTAAGTTTCAGTTACTAACCTCTGTTCTCGAAAATTATTGGGTTAATTGTTATTTTCGATCCCCCGCTAAGCGAACCAAACTAATGTGTAAGTCAGAAAGAGAATTTGTCACTTTTATGAATTTTCACGATATTCTAATCGGTAGTCGTTAATAAATGTGCACATAGATGCAAAGTCGAAAGACTCGCGGCGAAAGTAAATAGTGCAATTTCCTTTATTTTCGGCGCGCTCGTCGAAAACGAAACGGCAACTAATACAGAATTGAATGAACGCAGGAAAAGGTGCGCGGAACGGGAACAGGAACGAGAAGGGAACGCTAGCGAGAACGAACCGAACCAGCGCGGGCCAACGCCGATTAGAGGTTATGGGTGCCCGCGAGACGGCGACTCCGTCGTAGTTTGCAGACGTGATTGCGGTAGTCGCGCACGTGTATCCGCCGAGCAACCACGCCACGCGGTCCTTCTTCTCCCTCCCCCCCCTTTTCTTCCTCCCACTCTGTCCCCTCTCGGTCTATCTTTTTTCGTTTTCACACGTGCATATCGTACGTTCCTACCTCCGCGGCATGGTCGGGACAGTCGGATCCGTTCAGTAGTTTTTCATCGGCTGGCCGGCGAGTATCTCGGGCGTAGTAGTTAGGTACAGAGAGTCGGGGCACCGAGAGGAAAGCCAAGAGAGGGCCAAGAAGAGGTACACACAGGAGAGGACCACGATGCCGGACAAAGTCGCGCCAGCCGAGAAGCAGGTCTTGAGGACCATCAAGTCCGACTCCGGTTCCGATACCGTCAAATTGCAAAAGGAACTGGGATTATGGGACGGCGTGGCGATCATCGTCGGCATCATAGTCGGTGCCGGAATTTTCGTCGCGCCGAAAGGTGTTTTGATGAACAGCAACAGCGTGGGACAGGCGTTGATAATATGGGTGTTCTCTGGTGTGCTGTCGCTGATCGGTGCACTCTGCTACGCCGAACTCGGTAAGTCCATTGATAATCAACCGGTTCCTTTTTTCGAACGGGCGCAACTCAATTTTAATTAGAATCGCCACGTGATCCGGTTCGCGCGTGAACCTCGCGTTATGATCCGCGTTCGATGAACCCCGCGCATTACAATTTCTCGTCGCTCTATCGCCGTAACGTTTCGAACAAGATACAACGGCAATTTCGTCATAAACAAATTGACCGTTTGCGGTTGTCGAGATTCTATGGGAAATTTCCAAATTTTGTTTCATCACATTTGCAAGTTGCAGAACGATTATTTCTTTCTTTACTAAATGCTTTATTAAATAAAAGATATTAGAAATATTGTATTGCGAAATGTTTTATCAGCTTTGCTTACCATTCTCCCGCGGTTCCATTTGCAAATATAGTACCTGATATACAAAGTCCACGACTAGATTACCATATACGGAAACAAGTTGATTAACAAACTTATACAACGCACGCGTAAAAATTATTATTTATTTCATTCATGTTTTTAATAATTAATGCGATGTTTCAAGGTAATCTTGCTCACCATTGACCGTTCAGATATTCTCTGATTTTTTTATAAATGATCGTTGTTGCTATTGTTATTGTACTATTTTACGGCACGAATTTTCATGAAATAATTTCGACCAACACGTACAGTACACTCTCGAATATCGGTGCTTTTACCTTTTCAGTTTCTTACATGCTTACATGGCGTGGGTCTGTAGACAGACCTAGCGACTCTTGCATCACTTCTTAGCTCGCGTCGTGTCGCCAGGTGCAGCACTTGCTTGGTTACTCGAGTACTTAAAATTCGTTTATCGATCTTGTCGAAAAGTTGACTGAAAACTTGTCACTATCGCTTTCGCACGCATCCGGAAAAGATGGAAAATTCGAGATGATGAAAATGTCGCTAATATTTCCGTTTTAAATGATCGAAAATAGTGCGTAATGTGATAAAGAATACGAATCTCCGAAAAATTTCGTTCAGTCCTTGGCAATAAGTCCGTGGACAATACTGTTGCGATCTATTGTTTATTTATGACAAATTCGACTATATTTAGTCACCGAAAGGTTCCATGACAAAATGTGTTTGCACTGCTCTGACTCATTTCTAAAGGAAAGTGGTCTTACACTAATTGCTTTCCGAACTCTCTATAGTCCCTTCGACTTTGAACCCACTAAAATCGCGATCAGTACTAATGTGCGTTACAATTGAAATTCTTCGTAACAAATTAAGGAAGAAAACGTCAAGTGTTAATGTCAAAAGGCGTTTTATTGCACGACAATGCTCGCCGTGCCGTTCTATCGCTATAGAAATTTAAGTTTTATTTATGGGGTCACTCTTTATGAATACAGCTTTAAAGCATGCTCGTCAGAGTTTGATTTGCTACAGGATGAGTGTAAGAACTGGAGGAGGCGGCGCACTCGCGATTTAAGGCCTGCTTCTAGCCGCGTCTCAGACTCACTGTAAGAGCGCAAGGTGTTAAACCACCCCCTCGTGCATCCTTTCTAGTCGTAAATTGCATTAAATAAAGTAATTTATAATTATGCTAGTTACAACATGTCACAGAAAGGACTATCTGTACAAGTACATATGTAAAATTAAAACGTAGATGATAATCGTATAAAAATTCATACAAGTAGCATTTGTAAAATAATAGAAACGTACAAAGATTTTTTTTAATAATAATAAGAAATATTTCATAAATATTTCTTCAATTGTTAGAGATAGTGAAAGTAATTTGATAAAGATGGCCGGTTTTAGGTGAAACATTCTGTATAGCAGTTTTATAAATATCGGATATCAGCTCCGCGTAATAACTTCTTTTGTCGAGCCCAAGGTGAAGAGGAAAAGGAGGTTAAAGTACCGTGCTTTGCGAAATCTATCATGGCGGAGCTTGTAATGAGAAAGAAAATATCGATGTGTTAAATAAGTAAAAATATCTCAAAAGGAACAACATTTTTATTAGTATTTAAATTAATGAATTTATTTCTTCACGTTCTTTTTGCTTTTCAGTCGTAAAGAAATTTTATGAATAAGCATTCCCAAAAAGAAAAACATTTTACCAGAAGGATTGAAAACCACTTTCTAAAATTTTCATTTCAAAATTTATTTTCCACGTTGAACTATTCTTCCTCCATCGACCTTTCCACTTTTCTCGCGACGATTATACAATTAACTGGTTTGCGAAACCAGGTACATCGGCAAAAATAGCGTTAATTTATTTATGTACGGATGCGATTACTCAAGACTTTAAGGTTTTTTATATTGTCCGAAAAGAGAAACACCATGTACACGCACACGCGAGCGTCGATGCGTGTGCGCGTGTCAACGGCAATTATCCTGTTCGTAAGTGTTCATAGTTTATATCACCGCGTACATTCGCGCTCCGCGATTATCCTGTTGGTAAATGTCAATGTGAATTGCACGTCTCAAGATTGGCCCGATCGCGATCGTTCGCTCCAAACTTTGCGAATTGAGTACAAACGGAACCGTGCGATCTTCGTCTAATTCGTTAATTATGCGTTAAACTTTATTGACGAAATTGTGGCACTTTGGCACCCCCTTTGGCTCTTTTTTCAAAGGACATCAAATCACGCTTTATCGAATTACCATTACTGTTACACAGTTTAATGTAACACAAATGTTTCGAACGAAAGTTGTTTGTTATATAGAGGAGCATACACGAAAAAAATTAATTTTTTTTCTAAAAAAAATTCTATTTCCGATCAAAAATTCTATTTAGCAAATTCCGAACAATTTATCCGAATATTTCTTCGTGGAATTTGCTACTCGTCTCGATCTCCGTATCTTTTCGTTCTAAAACTCACAATATCCGACGATTCTGAAATCATGCCATCGTTTGTCAAACACTCGTTGTTTTGCCGGTCGATGCGTATTGCAGCGTTATCTTGTTGAAACTACCGGTGCACTGTACCAGGGTCTCGAAGAAACGATAGTAAATTATTTTGTAAAATTGTAATTCACTCCTCGCTGTACATACTTTTCGATCGACAATTTAATTACAAAATCCGAGTCATGCGACTACCAACTTTTACTTCATTGGTGAAAGGTTATCCGATTAACGATCAGAGTTCGCCACCATTATAACTAACGCGAAATCATGTTCATAATTCATCATTACGATTACTAAGTGATCAACTAAATCACAAGGAACGAATAAATTATTTAATCGAAGCGAATTAATTATTAATCGTGTAATGATTACTCTTTTTTTTATTATAATAGCCGAGAACTTTGATATTGCGACAGTTAATAATAAGCCTGAATATTTTTCGAAAATCTGTATTTCATGACATAACGATATTTTTTTTTATTTAAGCTCTTCTTCCGGACTCGATAGCAAGCGATGGCGGCAGAAGATAATCATGTTTACCGATTCAGTCTGGCGACGATCAATCGATCGACAATTACGATTACCATGATTATCTTTTTGCAATCAATTACAGAAGTAATAACAAAGTAAGCGATTATTGTGAACAGCGTAACCATTTATTTTATAACTTTGTTAACGGCGCAACAAGTTCCGATAAACCGGAGTTCAAAGATTTTGACTTTAAAATGAACCTGTATGCTTCCCTGGTATTGACGCATGTTCGCTCGGACGTACTCGCAGCTCTATGACGCGTAGTAGTTTCAGTGCAGACTTTTATTTTCGTTTTACGATATTCCGGGTCTTCTTACAGAAACTGACGTATAAAAACGGTCGTGAAAATATCAAGATCGAGTTCTTTCTTAATTTTTTTTTTTTAAATTTTAATGCAAAGCTGGCTTTCCTTGTGTAGACTCGGATAAAAAGCAGTTTTACCCATTATTTATCTTATAGGAACTTTACGAAAAATTCAATTCATTTTGACCAGCTTTAAAAAAATTATACCATCTCAACAGTGTCCTCTCAGTATTATTCGCCATTTTAGTATATTACCGGTGCTTGTACGAGAAAAACGTGATATTTCTTTATATAAAACAATGAGTTTATCTGAGTTTATTGCCGTAAGCATCGCGCAGTAGAAGAAAACCGAATTTTTCGCAATCGAATCCGATGCTTCCTACGAGATTCATTGAACGAAAAGAAGCCGGCCCGGTTCACGGCGACTCCGCAGCGTCTGACAATAAGAGGGCTGCTGAGACGAATCGGCGGAATTACATCACAATTAGCGATGCGTATAATTCAATAAAGCATCGGCCGACCTTTTTTCAGAGTTCAAAGATCAGGTCAGATTGGCCGTGCGCCTCGACACGATTCAATTACAGCAAATTGCTCATCCTACGAGCCGAGTCACGAGTATTTGAATATCCGACAAGGAAAACGTTGATCCGCTTACGTCACCGGCCAATCGTTTCTTTGCCAAAGTCTCACGCTTTTGGATCATTGTTCCATGGACCGCGAACCTTCGAACAAAAGGGACTAGCATGACTGGTCGAAGCTCAAAAGAGATTTTCCGCTTCGGAACTCGTCCTCTTGCTCCCCCTTTCCAACGGTCAATCGTACTCGAAAGTCATCGAACTGTGATTTTAGGGTGCCTTAAAACTCTTCTTCCAAGTCCGGAATCATTTCTAATTGATTTATTAACACCCTTTATTTGTTGGATATAAGTCAATCATTTTGCTAGGTTTTCTGCCGCTGTAATTTACATAACCATTTCAATTCAAATAAATAATTATTTTACCTGGACGTTAGGGTTAGATTTTTTTAAATTTCGAGATTGTTTAACCTCTTCAGGGATGAATTTTTATAGTAGTAGTCTATTTCATTCTTTCTTCTTCATTTTTAACTCATTTTATTTTATTCGATGAGGTTGTTCTGTTATTGTTGAGGAATTCTGTAGTGAATAGATTTTCAATGAATTTACATTTTCTTTGTATTTAGAATAGTCACGGCTTTAAGAAAATTAAACTTACGTATGCGTGGCAGTATCCTTCAAGGGGTTTAACAGTTACAAGCCCTTCAAGTTTCCATGCTTTACTCATTTTTACGAAAACTGCCTTCACCTTTGAATTTGTGCCTTAGAAACTGTCAAAGATACATATTTGCATTTTTATCTGGTAATATTGAAGGGTATACTTGCTTGAAAAAATTTGATGCTTGCTTAAAGAAACAACGAATGTGTGTCAAATGTAAAATATTAGGATACGGGCATTTAGTAGTTTTCAAGATGTCCATAAAAAACTTTGAATGCTATACATTGAAATCAGTGTACACAGACGTCACTATAAATACATATATCGAATGACTCTTATCCAGACGTTAACTGACGATTCTGTGGTAATTTCGACTACCGCGTCGCGTCGTCTTGTGTCCAGCAGTCGATAAAGTAGGTACGACACCGGTTTCAATATCTACAGGGTGTCCAAACATGTCCGAGTTGGTCCGAGTTACTTTAGTTTTTCCAGGCAGCGAGGTCAAATTTAAATATTATTACATATAAATTATAAATTAATTTAATTAAATGCAGATTTACTGGTAACTTCACTTCATTTGGACTAGGTCTAGGTTACGTCAGGAGAGTGAGCAAAGTTGGACAGTGTGATCAGAAATCGACAGAAACCATGCCAAGTTGTATAGTAACAATGTTGCAAGTGATAATAAACATGCGACAAAATATTGGAGTCAGAAATTAGAATGATTGTTTTAAACAATTTTGCAACACGATATCTACGTCAAAATATACACTGGGTGACTCAATAGTAATGGTTAATAATACAATCGAGAAAGAGCTAGCTATATGCGGTAAAATGAACCAAAGTACAGAACGAAATATTTTGTTCATTGGCTCGGCCGCCGCGCGCCAGCAGATCTCGCTTCTGATTGGTCGCCCTTTTTCATTAATAACTCGTAAACGAAGCCGCGGATTGCATTCGCGCTAAGGAAAAAGTTGCTTCGAATGACATTAGAAATCCTTCTGAGTAATTTTCGTGATGCTCAGCATACGAAGTATTGTCACGATGCGATCCTCTGTTATCTCGTAAGACAAGCTCCATACATTTTCGATCGCTTGTATTGATA
The DNA here is from genome assembly GCF_028453695.1 of Augochlora pura. Lineage (NCBI taxonomy): Eukaryota > Metazoa > Arthropoda > Insecta > Hymenoptera > Halictidae > Augochlora > Augochlora pura. The sequence goes on from NC_135778.1 coordinate 39,398,196, forward strand.
GCGATAACTCGACACGTTCTTCATGTTACAAATGTTTGGATTTCAGGTACGATGATTCCGAAGTCCGGAGGCGATTACGCGTACATCAGCGATGCGTTCGGACCGTTCCCGGCGTTTCTCTATCTCTGGGTAGCGTTCTTCATTCTGGTTCCGACTGGAAACGCAATCACCGCCCTCACGTTCGCCGAGTACATTTTGCAACCAGTTTGGCCGGGTTGCGTGCCACCCTACGAAGCAGTGCGTTTACTCGCCGCGGTGATCACTTGTAAGTTTCGTCGCTGTTTTTTACGGAAAGTCGCAGTGGCTCGACACAGATAACAATAATCAACAATACAACTCTGTTCTCTACAGTCACCTTGTTACGTACTTTACTAATAATAATAATAATTATTGTACTACTCCCTCGCGCAGAATGACCCCGAGTATTCTTCCAGCGTAATTAGCCGCTCGTTTCTGCATATTTGAATTTGATTATAGCACTGTTAGACGAGAAATCGTATTAAAGAATTTCTGTTGCTGAAACTTGCGATAGACGCGAGTCGATCGTATAATAATTGCGTCCCCGATTTTCAGTATTGCAACTCGATTGCGTCCAACTGGTATAAAACGTTATTGGCCTCTTGTCCGCAGGTTTATTGACGGTTATCAACTGCTATAACGTGAAATGGGCGACCAGGGTGCAGGACATCTTCACAGCGACGAAAATCTTCGCGCTGGTGATCATCATTGTAGCCGGATTCTGGTGGCTCTGCATGGGGCACACGGAGAATTTTCACCGCCCCATGGCTAACACGAACACGCAGCCCGGCTACATCGCCTTGGCCGTTTATTCGGGCCTGTTCTCCTACTCGGGCTGGAACTATTTGAACTTCGTTACCGAGGAGCTGAAAGAACCGTACAAGTAATTATGCTATGCATGATTGTACTATGCACAATTCAACAACGGTTATCCACTTAACGATATTTCCACGAAGGAGAAGTTAAACAACCAATCGAACGAAGAAATATTTCACCGTACGATTAATTCAGCGGACAAAAGTGTTGCACTCCGCTCGCGTATTTGCCATTGTTCTTGTACAGCTGTTCGGTGCTATTATTAGGCGAATGCAAATGCAACTGCAATTTCCAGCGGAAACAGCGAAACGAGAAAATAGGGAGATAAACAAATTATGAACGACGGATACAATTTTTGTTGAAGAAAGAAGAGTTCGCGGCGTTTGTATTTTTCGGCGGCATTGTTTAAATCAGAACCGTACTCGATTTCTGATTATAAATTGTTATAGTAGTTACTTGTAGTCGTGTGCTGTCGCTCGTCCTTCTTGTACATTGCACATCCGCGTTTATCACGTTTATGTCGTCGAATAATGAAATCAGAGGTGCCACCGAATCAAATTGAATCGACGATGCGTCATTCAATTTCATCGAATTTAGGCTTCGATGGAATCCGATTGTATCACCGCAGGGTGACAAACCTATTCCGTTTACCCAGAAAATCAGATTACGTCCCCTCTAAAACCATTTGATTTTCGTTCGTAGCATTCGATTATGCCCAATTTAAAACAGTCGTCATGTATATTTTATGCGTTTTATATATTTATTCAATTATTTATATTTATTCAGTTTCTATTATTAAATTTTATTAATACGTTGTCCATGTATCTTTAAATTATATTTCTCGGCATAATTTGATTTTCTGGAATTGTCCTGTTGCGATAAAGAACAAAGAGAGCACCGTCAAATTCGTCGCGCTATATTTAAGTAAATCGCTGGAAAAACGGCGCGTCGGTGAAGGATCTTTCCGCAGTTAAGAAGCTATATTTGTACGATGAATAAAACGGGCACGCGTACGCTCATACCGCGCGCGTACAATCTTTTATCAATCTTTGTTCTTTTTTATTTTCGCAGGAACCTACCGAAGGCTATTTGCATATCCCTGCCGTTGGTCACGATAATTTATGTTCTGGTGAACGTCGCTTACTTCGCCGTGTTGAAACAAGATGAGATTCTCTCGTCGAACGCGGTGGCGGTGGTAAGCGTCTCTTTCTTTTATGCATACGATTAACAATGCTTTGAAGCATACTATCGCGTCGTTGACTTCCGGAGGATTGACGGAACAGCTATAGCGCGAAACGAATGAGACAAAAGAGAAAATTGTTAAGAAACATCTTTCGGTTATCGGTGTACACAGTATGAGTATACATATGTAAATTATTTACGAAATTAACGATTAAAAGATTGAAGAAATTGCATAATTTTTAAATTAAAAACCATTTGATTTAGGGTCGACAGAGGTTCATACTTTTCTACTTGAAATTTTAAAAGTGCATTTTTTAAATTATAATTTGATATAATTTGTTGTATAGACGTTCGGGGACAAGCTGTTGGGCGTAATGTCTTGGATAATGCCGTTTTTCGTTGCCTGCTCGACTTTCGGCGCCCTAAATGGAGCTATATTCGCGTCCTCGCGATTATTCTTCGTAGGAGCGAGAAATGGACACTTGCCTGCTGCCATCGCTCTCATCAACGTGCAGAACTTAACGCCGATGCCGTCCCTCATCTTCCTCGTAAGTTATTTTATACTCTTATAACGAACCACTCGTTATTTTATGAACTATCGCTTCTTAAATTATTTATTTCATCATTTTACGATTCGAATTCAAGTGAACCCTGACCTTTGAGAATCAAAAGTAACGCTCCGCGATAGTCAATTTTTTAGCTGTTATTAATTAATTAAACGTCGATAAATTAAATAAATTAATAACAGCGATATTTTTTAATGCTTTTCAAATCGTATTTCGTACATGCAAAAATACATTAGACAAAATTTTTATATTTAAATAAATTTCATAGTTTTTGCAAATTTCGCTTGGGATCGCTTGGGCTTAACATTTCTAAACAACGTCGAATATTCTTTTGTTCCACTCGCCTGTATTTTATTTGTTGATCAATAATTACTACGATGAAGCAGGAAACAACGGAATGTTTAATAAAAGAAAATTAAATGTTTTTGTTTCGTCATAGTATTCGGACTCCCGTATGTACTATAATATAATTTCCGTTTCTAGTGCATTATCACCCTGGCGCTTCTCAGCATAGAGGATGTGTACGTGCTAATCAATTATGTCAGCTTCGTCGAGGCACTGTTCACTACGCTCTCCGTGTCTGGCCTCCTCTGGCTTCGCTACAAAAATCCAGACCGTGAACGACCGATCAAGGTATGTGTCATTGTACCAGCCATTATTATTAATTACTTTATATTTTAAATTAATATTTACACAATACATAAAGATACTTAAATTTGATTCGTCCCGTTTAAATTTTATTTACATTTATGTTTAGGCAAAATGCTAACGATGAGATTAACAAGAAATGCGTCTGCTTGAATTGTTCGCAGGTCTCGATCGTGTTGCCGATCATATTTTTCATTATCTGCGCGTTCTTGGTGACGGTTCCCTGCTACGTGTCGCCCTGGGAAGTGGGCGTCGGTGTAATAATCATCTTATCCGGTATACCTGTCTACTGGATTTTTATTCATTGGAAAAAGAAGCCTAAATGGATCGTGAGGTCGTCTCGTAAGTAACTTTCATTTTTCTTTTTTTTCTAATGGAATTGTATATTTTTGTTGGTGTAAACAGATATTGACATTTCAATGTCAATTCCTAGATCTAAATATTTTTAATGTTTGAAGAACGTTCCAAGGTCGCCTAATGCTGTTCAATGTTTACCTTTTTTTAGTGCGAGTCATGTTTATGCACGAAACACTAACGCCACACGCATTTAAACAACGTTGAACAACCTTGAACAATCTTCAAATACAGCTGTAGCTCTTCAAAGAGCTATATATAAATGCACAATCCGTTGAAAAAAATATACAATTGTATCAAAATGAAAACCAACATCTCGGAACCGCCGGGTCTTTTTATATAAACCCTAATATATTTAACTAGATCAGGAATAATTGATTTAATCTGTTACAGATAATCTGAACACGGTGTGCGTGAAGCTGTTTATGTGCATGCAGGAGCAGAAAAGTGATTGAAGTCCTCGAGTAAAGTTCTTCGTTCTTAGTGACGCGTGTGCGGGGTCTGTGTAAGTCGGGCATGGAAAACACGCGGCCGAACCGAGTCGTTCATTTTGTCCGCTGCTATAAAAACATTGGAAAACCTTGCGCGCAACGGCTGGCCACGTGTCTGTGCAACGAACGATCTGTGCCGTTCCAATGGAATCGAATGCATCGTTCCGTGGCAAGAACCGCGCACCAGCGAATCCCTCGAATGCCTGAACGCCTAGATGCCTGATCGCGGCGGCATTCGCAGCCGCATATTTTATATTCTTCGCGCAATTTTACACGTACATACCTCCGAACAGACGGAGTCGGATTGCAGTCGAATAATGCGTCAATTACTAAATACCTTTATCGCAACGCTACAAACACGATTTTTCCTCGGATCCCAACTCGAGAAGACATGTGTTACGCGATTGCGACACGTTCGATCCCGCGGGAGAACGTCGATATACTGAAAATCGAGATAATCGAGACTCCGTGCGTTAGAGGACTGATTAAAGTCTTAAGAGTGAGCAACGATTATTCTCCGTGCACAATATATCGTTTCGTTATCTTTTCGTCGGATTTTTGTTTGAAAAGCTCTCATCATATCGCTTTCGTCCTTTTCAAATTTCTTACTCGATTGAAAATCTAGTTTCAAGAGGTAATCCGTGGTTGATAAGAAATTTTGAAAATGACATGATGTGATCCGTCGCAGGATAAAAAGCTTTCTACGCACAGAGAGTCCCTCTTTTGAATTCAACTGTGGCTCATTCCGACACGAGTTTTATCTCCAATCATTGAAAATATTCATCGAAATGCGTCAAAAGGAACACAAGTCTGTCTCGCACGCTGGCTAAACTGTTCGTTCAATCGTGAAATATTGTATTATACTAAACGAAGTAGCATATATATTTATATTATTTAATTGTACATACAACGCGAACAGCTATAAATTATTTGTCATTCTGCACATACCGGTATAACTATTCTTCCGTTCGATAAGTTCTCGTTGATGTATGCATAAGTAGCAATAGATTTTACGCATCTGATTTATATATTTGCGATGCTCTCCCTACCGATTGCGTGTACCATTAAATTATAAGGTGCCCAAAAAGAGATACGGTATGCGGACATTTCTCACGATCATGCTATAAGATACTTTTTTAATATGTTTTTAGAATCACGCGATAGAATTTACACATAGTCGAGGAAAATGTTATTTCGATTTGAAAATACAGGAGTGAATCCTGATTCTTCTTTAGGGAAATAGCTTTTTTTTCAATAACAAGACGAAAAACTAATCAATTAGTATAATCATAGATGACCAATGACGTGCCTTGTAAGCTGCGCAAAGTGAACAAAATTCTGAAATTTGTAAAAGTGTTCAAACGTTCAAATTGAAACATTACCTTTTGGAATCATATTTGGAATGTTGTCATCATGATTAGCAATACTATGTATAATATTACAATATGATACCGGTATTCAAACAGGTAACACAGCGAACTTGTTCGCGTGAAACTGTCACCGTTCGTTTAAGAATCGGTGCATCGAATGCCTCATTAAAATGCCCTTCTAACTAGTCTAACTATTCGCAAGCTGTTGCCGAGATTCCTGCAAACTCTAGCGTGAACATAATACTACAAACACAGCTTGCAGACAACTTGCAAACACTGAACCAGTGTAATATGCGACATTTAACAAAATCAATTTTTAGAATGATTCCAGGGCAATTAGATATAATATGTTTTCAATTCGATTGTAAGAAGACACATCGTCACACCCTTCAGCGTCAACGATAGAACTCTTTTTTTACGGAGTTTAATTTTAAACAACTCTTTTTTATCATCGTACGCGTAGCGTAGATTTTTTTATAAACTCTATGACAGTATTCGCAAGACAAGAAACCGGTAAAAAAACGCCTAACATATATACATATAAGTGACGAATATTGTAACAACAGACGTAGCAAATAATGTAGCAACACTACGAATCGTATTTTATTATACTACTTTGTCATACGTATCGTTAAGTAAGTATAAGCGAATGAAAACTATAAACTGTAAATGAAATATTAAAAGGATGCCTTTTCATCCTTTCAGTAACAAAAAAACAAAGTACCAAATGATTTTAATCTGACGCTTTTAATAAAACCTTTTAAATTATTTAACAGTCTTTTTTACCAATTTCAAACTTTTATATGTAATGTAGTCGATAGGCATAATTTAGCGATTGATAAGATAATCTAATTGAATAAGACTAAAAGCAAACGAAAGAGGAAGGAAGTAATTTAATATGGAAGGGTGAGGTCCAGTAAGTATAAAATCACTGTTATTAAATGTAAATAGATATACAGATAGATTTACAATAAATACAGGACATTTTATGTATTGATCAGATACAATAATTTAACATTGTAAATTATACTACTGTCGGGATTATATCTATTTTGGACACATCGCCTGTGGAACCAGGAAACAATGTTTAAATCTATTCTCTTTGGTTTTAGCTATTGTAATATAAAAATGTACCGTGCGCTTTCAATGACATACATCTAGCGAGGGGTTCAAAATTTTAACAAACAACATGCTGTATTCAAAAATTGTATGCACTCTCCCTGTCCTATTATAAAAAAGTTTTTGCTATCGTGAATTTATTACCGTATAATATTTCAATACACTTACGTACGTGTAACAACATAATTCGTGTAAATTGATAGCAGATCATTCACTTTCGCGTCTCTTAGATCCGTCAAAAGTCTAGCTTATTTTCTCTTGATAGTAGACTGCAGAATTTACTAGTTGTAGCAGGGTGTAATTAAGTCGAATACAATAAAGTATTAAATGCTTCAACGAAGCTTAACGAAGACGTAAATTTTCATTTTCAATCATTAAAATTGTTCATCGAGATAACACGATCCTAGTTTTATTATTAATTCTATCGATAAGTTTATAAAAATGTGAATGTACATAAACATCCGCAGTCTACGCGTCGCAGTGTCTCAAACGAGACACAAACAAAGAATTATTAACAATAAGATAAAGGGAAGCCCGAAACGGCCGCTACTTTTGTGGTACGAACCTCGCGGGAAATTTCGCGACAATGGATTTGATATAACAAAGCCGCTATAAGTAACATTTTCTGAACTGCAGAAAAAACTTTCAAACCACTTCCCTTTACTTTCCCCGACTAATCTGCGTGCTGCGGGATCCATTGGACACGTTATCGCGCCCGTAATAAAGTGTTCGCGCGGCGATCGTATTAGGAAAGGAAAAACAATGAAACTAATGTAACCGGCGCTTAAAACCTGCTCACAAAGACAGCGGTTCATTTTTCCTTGAAATAACCATTTTTTCTTGTTTCATCGAAGTCACTCGATTACGAAAGGATCAACCCTCGGCGAGCGGCGGCGTTACCCATCCATATTTCTCATGGGTTTTAACAAGACTCCTGAAGGACTCTTCAGCAGATCTTCTGTTGAACTCCTTGTTCGACTTAGGCTTCCTCGCTACGCGACCCTGAAATTTAAAATTAATATGCGACTGTAGAACGTTTAAATGTATCTTTATAAGACCAACAATACTTCCAGAAATAAATCATGATCCCGGGGATTTTTTCCTTTCAAGAACTGACCCGAGTACGGCTCGACAAAGTAAGATAACAGATATAACGAGCGGAAACGAGATAAATCTAGTGCGTCGAGCAGCGACGTTCAAGGTTTGTCATATTAAAGGAGACTGCAACCAACAAAAAATAATCGTACAATAAAGAAGAATTTCACTTTCTCTAATTATTTTTTCTCAGCTTATCTCTTAGTTATCCATTAGCGATAAAAATTATAAAAGCAAGACCGATGCGCATCTATTTTCTTTATTTTCACTACGGTCATTCTCTATCCTCGTCTACTTGAATGAGAACCGCCCCAAGGTCGAAACACCGTAGTGATAAAAGAGCGCGACTCGTGCAAATATAAGCGCACGAGTTTCATACATAGTCTTTACCTGTCCTTTAACGATACTGGCGGCGAACTGTGTAATAACAGCCTCGATAGTGTAAGCACTGGCCCAACCTCTCGGCGTGAGAAGTTCCATACAAATAGCACCGCCTTCCATAACGAATCCTTTCTCGATTCTAGGTGATATGACGCGCATAAAGGGCGGCGCGAAAGGGAAGTTCTCCGGGAAGACAACGTGTAAGAGGATATAAGGTATATTGAGCTCTCTCATGTCGGCAGCCAGCTCGCTCTCCGGATCGATCTTGTGCAGTCTGACGTGCCATTCGAATAAATTGTCGTTCACTAATTCCGCGGTGAAGGTGGACTCGAGCCGATGCTGGGTCTTCTGTATCTCGCCTAGCTCCTTCATTAGCCGTCGCAAGCAAACTCTTTTGTCTGGTACATCGGCGGTACCCTAAAATAGATACAGATAGATATAGCAAGAAATAAAGTAAAACGTGTTATATTGTCGCATATATTGCCGTACACTGCACAGTCTATTCAAATCAATTTAAAAAGTTTCGATTTCACGGATACTCGAATTACAGGGGTGTCTACACACGATTAACGCTAAACCTAACAAGCTCTAAACAAAGATATTTTTCTGATGAGAAATTCTGTCACGTCTACCACCTCGTCACTAATTTTTCGTAATTTACAACCGACCTGGGAATTGGGTGATCGAACCTGGTAATTTACTTTACGCTTGTAACCGTACAGGCAAGGTTATGTTTTTATGTCTTTCAGAACCCTCAGGTGTAACTGACGAAATTATCGAGCGACGATCGACTAGATCACTGTTCTTAATATGTAATAATTTTTATGCGAACATTATAGAATATTTTATGTGTTCGTCACCGCGTTATGACGGTGTTTAAAAGTTTGGAATGTTTCAGAACGATTCGAAGATATTTGAAGTAATAAAATTCGATGTAGCATAACAGCATCCCACAGAATGTCCCATCGGACTCGAAGACTTTAAATATTTTTAAATATTTTAAAATTAATTTTAGCAAATGTTAAAACTATGTCCATTAACTGCGATACATTGTTGGAAACGATAAATGAATTATACTATGCTTTATTGGTTTTTTTTCATCGTGGTGATGTTTTAATTATATCTATTACCATTTATTTTTGGTACCCAAGGTCATGCGAAGGTCACAATGTTATTAGTCGCTTTTACTGTATTACATGACGGTAACAAGAATACACGAATTTGTTTAAACAATCCTGGAATCTCGAAAATGTCATTCGCGTTACTTAAGAGACTTATCTCGCTAGATAATTTAGGTAATTAAGATTAGGTAAGGCAGACTGTACGAAGAATCGTAGAAAATATCGACGTGCATATAGGTAGTCGATAGAATAGTACCTGAGCTGGTGTTCCGCTAGATTTCTTGGACTTGAAGAAGCAAGTCCCATGATTGGAATTACCGGCAGTCGAGTTTTCGGGCAAAGCACCGTCCGATGGTGTAACCGCGTCAGGACGATGGTGTCGACTGAGAAGCCTTCTCGATGGCGAGCTCGTCGAACTGCTTGCCGCCTCCTGATCGGAAATTTTCTCGGACGACCGGAAGAATTTTCTGAACGCGGCCACAACCTTTTCCTTCGATCTCGTAGACATCGTTCGGGCACCGCTTTTCTCCGTTCTAGCACTCTGCAATTCGAATATTTTTGATCGAGTAGAGATTCGACAATTGATCTGTTAACGATCGGTTAACACTCGAGAAGGTTAATCTCCTGCAACAGTTTCAGACAAACCGAAACATGATTCCTTGGACGCTCGTTGTCCGATAACCCGCAAATATGCGGAGACATAATCGTGGAGAAAAATGAAACAGCCGAGAAACGCCGCCGAAAGGGATAAACGTCATGCCAGCGTCCGCAGCTGATTAAATTGTTATGTTCCTATCGTATGGGATTGTTCTTCTCACCCTATTTTGTGGCGTTGATCAAGATTCGCTCCAAGAGAACGGGTACGGCTTCTCGTAGAACATTTTAACGTTGCTTATCACTGAAAAAATATCACACTGTGTTTCAGGGAATTAATAATTGATGGAAGAGCTGTTGTGTATATTAGATGCGACACTATACGAGGGTGCTAGAGGCGAAAGACGCGAAGATAGAATACGGCGCAGTCTCCACCCTCATTGAACTGATCGACCGCGTTGTTCGGAAAGAGTTGCTAACTCTGTCGACCAGTGCTCCGTTATTCTCTTTTACTTTGGCTCTATGAAATATTCTATATTGAACATAGCAGTAATTCTTCATTTAACCATTCAATGAGCTATTGAACTCGTCTTATTTAAATTTATATATATAATTTAAATAAATTTGTATTTTCTTGCATTTCCGATGGGGCAAATCAAAATTAATTTTTATTCGCTAATTCAATGAAAATAAATATTTAATATAATGGGAGTTTATCGTTTATTTTGAGAGAAATATAATTAAATTAAAACATATAGAAATCAAATTATGTAAATTTTTATTCCGTAAATTTCCCCATGCTTTTAAATTTAAATCCTTTTTCCAGCTTTAGGGATATTTTATGGAAAGAAACACACGATCGACGATAGTCCTGTTCGACCATAACGATTTTATAAATTTTGATATTGATCCGATTTATATATCTGATATCAAGAGATATCGAATTTTATAACAGATTGTAACCAAGCGACCATGCTGGAGTATCAGGGAATTGATAAAAGTGTTTGAACATTTATGTGCACGTGGTTTTGTAACCAGTTGTATTAATAATTAAGTGAACACGTAGTTTAATTATTAATACAATAATCATTTATTCTTCCATGGCACCATTGTATAACAATTCAAATATCTTTTAGAGAATAAGAAAATTAAAATATTCTTTGTTAAATACACAAAGACAAGAAGGCACGACAAATACTGAATCCATGCCCATTTCAATTCCTCCCATATACTAGGTTGATAATAAATTAAACGTTCTCTGTACATTAATTCTCCACGTACTACTACTTTGTCTTGCTCGGAGAATCTACTTCGATAGATTACATGCTCGTTACTGATTTTGGCTGAAACTAAAAAGTTACAGACGTTACAATATGATATTTTATTAAATCTCGAATGGTGATCCTCCAACGAGCGATACTAACATTTTCTATTGGCATTTTGCATAAGCAATTCTTCTAACGTGTTGTCACCAAGTTCTATACTGTAATTGTGCAAGTTGTATAAACCTTGACTACTAAGGAGTCCCTTTTGCTCTAACGATAGATCTCCAAAAAATTGTACTTCTTGTACATCGTCGTTTAATACATGATTAAACACAGCAATTGATTCTACTGTTATATAAAATAGTTGCTAAAAAGAATTAAGATCACAAGTATAATAATATCTGCAGACATATTTATACAATCATTTGGATGTTGTTATCGTTATCTTTATATTGTTATCACCTTGAGTTTAAAATTAAAGAAAAGCAGAAGCATTAAATTCTTAATTGGTGTATCCGTATAAAATTGAGCCTCGAATTTTAAAATATCTTTTACTCCGTCGCTGTTCGTGTCTACCTCTTGCACCTAAAATTTTATAGACTTTATGAAATTGCAAAAGCACATAATTGGTTTATATACACATTGATAGAAAGAAATTTAGTAATAATAAAACCTTTATCAATATACAGTCATCCGTAATTTTATTTCTCTTATATGTTGCGAACACAGAACAAACTATAGGATTAATTTTATAATCCCTGTATGCTAATAACATATACTTATAATTAAATAATACATCAGGCTTCTCCGCGTACACTCGGTTCACTAAATAAAAACCTGGAAATTATAAACATTAATAGCAATAGATTACAATTCTGTTGAAATTATAGTACTTTGTTTTTTATACTTATCCGATTTTCTGTTATTCAAACGAAAACAATATTAAATAGAAGATAAATGAAATTCATTTAATTTTACTCACCTCCTGTATAACTAATAATAAAGAATGGCGTGAGAAATGATAAGATTAAAGAGATGAATACAACGAAGAAACTCAAAGAACATATTTTACTTTTATATTTATAATTGACGGAGCTTGAAAATATTTCTACCGCCGCCATATTGACGCTTCGGTTTGACAGTTGCCGAAGTGGCGGGAAAATGAAGATTCGACGAGGTTGGAATGTTTTCATTGAAAAATATGTGACAGTGAATATTTTACAAACACCAAAGTACATACATATTGTCTAAAAACTATTACATCGTAAAAAAGATAACAAAAAATATGCCAATTTAATATATCACATATAATTTTAATTTTTTACATAAGAAGACCTTTTAAAAGATCAAAGTTTTTTACCGTTAACCTCTGTTTGAGTGTATTTGTTTTAATGTAAATAATGAGCAGCGTATTTTATATAGAATATAACTATTAAAAACTCTATTACAAATAATGGACGTAGAAAAAGATGTTTGTGTACAGTTTTTGACAAAGCTAAAAGGTATGTGGAAATCATTGAATATAAATGTTTGTTAAATATAAGGCAATCATTTTTTTATACCATATATTTCACCGTTCTTTAACGTCGCTTTGCAGCAAAGGGAAAAACATACTCTGATTTTGAAAGATCGCTGAATAAATTACAAAGTTATGCAGCGTCGAAGGGCTTGGAGGACGATGTTCTGGATTTACTAATAAATGTTATTATAAATAAAGACTTAGGTACGCGTATTTTGTACATATGAAATTAAGTATTAGATTTTATTATACAAACAGATTGAAACAATTTTTTTTTCGTAGGTGCTACTAAATTAGTAAGTTTAATCAAATGTTTAGCGCCAAGGTATAAAATACCTGAAAAGACGTTTAAACAGATTACTACGTGGTGGTTGTCATCTGTGAATAGCTTACCAAATACTGTTTCTATTAATATTATACAATGGATAGTCGGTAATATATTGTCTTACATAAATATAATCGATCCTCCCATAACATAAAATAAAATACAAATTTATTTATATTTATGATTTTAGGTTTGTGGAATCATCAACTAATAAATAACAAAGTGTTGAATATATATTATAGCAACTTATTTTATATAATGCTGAAGAAAGGAAATCTGGTAATTTTGCTAGACATGTATATATACATATCTATTGTTCATCGAATAAGTTATATTTCATACAATTTCATTTTAGGAAAAGTATATAGCGCAACTTATCTATGTTTTAACCAAACCCCAAGATGTAACACGTAGAGACGTGACAAGACTGTTCAAGTTACATCAGAAATATTCTAAACCCCAGAAACATATTGTTGTATTATTATCGTAAGTAATTGTGATCGCAAGCAAAGTAACATACTCTCTTCGTCTCACATTATTTATCCACTTCCTACTTTGTATCAGTCAGTTGTTTAATTTGGTATTGCTGCATTTTTCTTCTTTTAAATAATGTCTGCTCTAATAAACAATTGTATCATTTTATATTTATCCAGTTAAATTAATTTCAGTATAATTAATCAATTATATTTTCAGTAACAGTTGATGAAGTGATTTTAAACATGTTATAACATAAAAACGAAAGCTGTAATTAACATCCTAACAAAACAGTTACCTAATGCATTTTAGATTGTTCAAATCCTACAAACCTGAATTCGTTCCTGAGAAAGTTGATTCTGTAAATCTAGAGATTGTATGGAAACCGATATCGGAGAATCTGCGAGAAATGCTGCAAAGCGCTAAGGATCGCTTAGAAATTCAGGAAACGCAGTCCAGAAACTCTAAACAATTCAATTGGAACACATTTCAGGTAATCATTTCATAAATGAGAAATTCATATGAATATAATTTATAAATGTACAGGGTATATGGTAAGGTGACATTGGTTTTTTTAAGTTGATGTAAATTTTCCGTATGTAAACATGATGTAAATTCGCAAAAAAGAGTAAACTTCGTACGACCTTCAAAGGCTAGAGTATTTAGATAAATGAATTGTCCTTGAAATTTACTATTTGCTTACATAAAGAAAAGTATACAGTTTCGTATAAAAAAACCAAGATCACCTTGAAATCTCAGAAGTACGTTTACCCAGCAAAAAAAATATATACATTTTATTCTCTCCACTTTAAAAGTTTTTGACATATTTTTAGCATGGTAAAAGAAACAAATGGGTGACACCGCTGCTACCATCTGTACAATATTTCCAAATCGGCTCTAATGTTTTTAAAGAAAAGGATACAAAAACCATTTTTGATATAATCAAGTAAATAATTAATATAAATGTTTCATATTATTTGGTACAACTATATTGTATGTAACGAATTATTTTAGCGAAGAAGATTTGGGAAAATCGTACTTCAACTTGGAATTACCGATTACCGCAATATCACTTTTAGCTAATACAGCCGGATATCATCTCCTTACGTACGCAGATTTTCATTATCAAAGTAGATTTGCTTACAATCTTTATAATACTTTAATGAGAGGTATACAATATAGTATTGATTGACTTTTTATTTTTATAAAAGTACTCAATTACAACGATACTTTTATTGTAGCGTTGATTCTGGAAAGCGAGAAATTTTCTGAGAAAGAAGTGAATAATTTGCTCGACATGACTGTTCAATTCTTGCGGTACATGCAGCAGGGTGTGCTTGTTGTTAGCCGGTTCCTCGGTGAATACCTTTATTTTAATACAGGAGACTATCAGTCGAAGATACTGGCTTTATTACAATGGATGACATTGGTATCTGTTAGCGGTATGTTTTCAATGAAACGATATTATATTCGTGTTATAATTACCCATATTGTGAAAACGTAATACTTACAGACTTGCAAGAAAAATTGTTGGTGCACTTAAAAAACATGTATTATGAATCTTCATTGAAAGGAAAATGCGAAATCATCGAAACATTAAGGATACTGACCAGAAACTTGGTACATAAAATAATTAATTATATTTCCTCTCTCTTTTTATAGAATTTAATGACTATCAGCAAAACTAAAATTATTTATTGCAGTTTGTTAATCATGGATTTGAGGAACGTCATCGAGGAAAGTCAGCCCCATTTCTGAAGCAAGCTCCAGTGGATAATTTAGAAGATATTATGGCTGTTCTTACAGAATTTGTTAAAGATCTTATTGTGACTGGTTTAAATATTCATGTTTATGATACTTTACTACTTTCAGAAGCTTTGTTATTTTATGAACAGGTACGCATAGAATTAAGTAGTATGGCAATTAAGAACAGATTTATGTCAGTACATTAAGCAATATAGTAAAGTTTGATATCATTACATTTTTCATTTTAACACACGATAACTCAGGTTTGTAATTTGGAAACCCGTAGTACAACATTGTCGTTAACATTAGCACCACCAGCAGTAATATATGGTGGTTTCCTTGCACCAAGTTGTGCAACTTTATCAAGAACTTGTAAATTATTATTAAGGTATGTCGTCATCTATAAACTTTAATTCTTATATATTTCCAGATTTATTTTATTAATGTAAGAATTTTCATAGGTATCATCAAAGGAGTATAAAATTACAAAAAGAGCGACATCAACATAACTTATTGCAAATAAGAAGTATTAGAACGATATCTATTTATATTCAAGATATTATAAATGCATTCTGGCGTGACAAGGTGGGTAACGCAAGCAATATAAATCATGAAATAACCAATTTGAATGCATATAAAAATTTAAAAAGATGTTCTGCCTCATCTTTTTCGTATTTACGTAAATTTTAATGATTTTTAGACATTTATCAAACGAGAAAATAAATGCTTCTTAAGTTCCTTCCCGAAGAAAGTATTAGATGATTTGGACTTTTGTAACTTAAATCGTCTCTTAAATGTTAGTAATCATTGTGCTATTTTACCTTGTAAAAGCGTACTATGCAAAAGTGGACTTGGGATTAACACAAAAGTGGTAAGAATTAATTTTTATATGCGTATACAGGATTAATATAGCTCATTAAAGAAATATTATAGTTTATAATATTTGTCGTTAATTCTGAAACTTTCTTTTAGGATTCTGAATGCATGTGTTTACATTATTATCCAATTATATACGAATTCATTAAGACTTTTAAAAGTTCATGAACACTTACTACTTTCTACATAACTATAACGAATTGTAAGTTAAATGTAATTAATTAATATTATATGAAACATAACGAATATGGTAAGAACATTAATTATCGCTATTACTTTTAGAGATACGAGATAATTATGTTGATAAAAG
The DNA here is from genome assembly GCF_028453695.1 of Augochlora pura. NCBI lineage: Eukaryota > Metazoa > Arthropoda > Insecta > Hymenoptera > Halictidae > Augochlora > Augochlora pura. The sequence goes on from NC_135778.1 coordinate 39,414,466, forward strand.
TCTGGAGTCGCAAGATGTCAAAATTATTTTATTTTTTTAATGACATATGTTTAGCCATTGATCTTTGTACAATTTCAGTAATTTAAGTAATAAAATAGCCAAAATGATCGAAGTTATTATTCCATTCTACATATTACTAAAGTATTGCAATTTATTTTAGTTTTACAATGTTTATAATAAATAAGGTCCACGCACGTAAGACACGTTTGTATTCATTAATTGTTGCATTTTATTTTTTTTTTCGATTTACATACAAACTTGCCATTTACAATTCATTTAACAGTCTTTAATACATATTTACCTAACAAAAAATTATATATAAATTATGAATACCTTGGGCTCGTACCTTACAAGCTACAGTTTTTTTTTTACAAGTTTTTTTTGTCAGTTGATTTTAGCGACGTCATGCATTGAAAAGTTTAATTCATTGGACACATTGCGGTAGATTGACTATAATCAATTGCTTTCTTCCGTTTTTCTATATCATTTTTAAAAGTAATGATTCGATAGTTACATGTTTCCTTGTTTAGATTGTTTTAAGATAGCGAGCGTGAACATCTTCTGATTTAATAATTTATAATTCTCCATCAATAGTGCTTAAATACACATTGCTTCTAAATGAGGCCACATATTAATGCAGTATTCTTTTTTTACTACTAAACGTAGACGTGTTGTCTTATTAGCTAGTTAACTTTACTATTATGTAACGTATATAATATATTTTACTCTATATTACTATTGTTAATACGTGAAGGATAACATTAATTAGTTATAAATAAAATAAAACGATCTGTTTGTACGCGAAGTTAAATGAAAATCTAGAAATTATGATTATACCGAATATTTCTGTAAATTTTTCGAATACAAACCCGCTGTAATATTTGAAAATGATTGTTATATTGATAGTTCAGTGATCCAATTATACTATGCATCGAAATGGATAAGTAGATTATGTTTAATTACTAAACTAAAGAAGCAGAATTTATTGTAAATACTGATATAAACAATATGCTATTATTATTTAATAAATATTACACGATGTTAACACATTCTTGTACATTATCTTTCATTTACTATGAACTGATGTAACTACATGATAATGTATGTTATTATATCAATAAAAAAAAAACAACTCAACATTGAAAAAAGTTTTTATATGTGCAATAAAACATGAAGAACTTATTTGTCAATAATAATCAACAGTTCATCCCTTTTCTTTTAGGTAAACAGAACATATTGTCATTTAATTTGTATGGATCATTCGTATCTGTGAAATTTTGTTTCATATTGCATTCTTTAAAGATTTACACAGATGTAAGAATACACCTATTGTTTATATTTATATATATAAAAATGTGCCTATCGATAAAATATACTATGAAATTATATTTTACTATTCATCCATTATTCATTTATTAATAATTATGACTATAAATTTACATCTAAGAATTGACAGAGAATGTTCACCTCTACCAAAATTGCTAACAAATTAATTTTTCTATTTTCGTAGAAGATTAATTCCAATTCTGAAGAAATTCGATTCTTTCATTTTACTGGGAGCACAAGCACTGTCTGGAATTGCATCTAAAATTTGATCAATCTTGAGCAATGTATTCATGTTACCTATACTAGATTAAATTGTAACATGTTTTTTATAAACTGTCTTTGGTGTACGCATATTTTCAGACTAGAAAGTAGCAGTGTTACAAGGCCTGGAATGTGAAATTCTATTTAGAAACATACAATTTAATGAACTCAATAAACATGTACATTACTTTTTAAATATTCGAACGCTTTTGTTTCTCCGGTAGAGTAATTATAAAATTTCCATGAAAATAAATCGTATACGCGAAACACATAAGCAAAACTGATTTTCCCAATTATAGGCAATTCCAACCACGTATTAAAAAATATTAAAGTTTTTTTCATCAAGTTCAATGAAGATAGAGACAATTGTATTCCTTTATGCTTATGCTGTATCCGTGAGGTATAGATTATAAGGATTAGCATCGAATATAAGGACAGTGGATAAATTATGACGTGATATTAAAAAAAAAAAAAAAGAAATCCATTTCGTAGGCAGAAAATGCTCATTAAGAAACTACAATGGTACTATTTTATTGTCATGAATTTGAAAAATCATTGAAATCAATGAGTTTAATTAAACTATTGAAGAAATGTACAAAATAGATAGCATTAGTCATAGTCTGATTGGCAGTTATACATACAATCATAATAAACAGTGGCATTGTTAAAACTTAATCTAAATTACATATAATACTACTAAGATCACTGCAGTTCCATGCTGACACTAAGTTGAATTTGAATACAAATTCATCTATAACTTTTTCTTTTTTCTAAATCTTTTAATATACATCGTTTAAATAAGATATGCATCGCATAGACTTATTTAAAGACAATAATAAACAGCGTAATGGTAGGTGTTGGAATATCCATTTTTTGTAGTTCATTATTGCATTTAAGAGTAACTAGTAAAACTGGCAGTTTATGACAATAGAAAAACTTGTAAAGCAATAATATGCGGAAATTAACTATTTCTCGTTTGCAAACTATTGAAGAAGGCAGATTTAAGTTTAAGGTCTCTACATGAAGATAATATATGATTCCTAATCGTGATAACAATAGCCTTTATTCCATATAAAAAAATAAACATTTCTGTACTTCATGCATACAATCGTACAGCGACGCTAAGAAATTAATTCACTGAACTAACAGTTATCACAATGTGTATATTTCACAACATTATAACACAAAAACACATTTTTCACAATGTAAGTAATGACCAGTGTGTGCGCGTTACTATTACATAGGATTTGTATGTGATTTACATAATGCAATTCGAATTAGTCTTGTACTTGTAAAAGATATGTCATTAACGATTTCCCTAATTTGTTCTTCCATTACGTTCTGAAATTCAATTAATTCAATGAAATAATGAGAAATCTGTTGTAACTTTTAAAATTTCTTGAAAAAGTCTGAATATTCGTAATCAATGAATAATTTTAAGAACACATAATTTGTACGTATTCTAAAATCGTTAACATATATATTTATTTAAACAAGATATATAAAATTAATGAGAAAGAAATCGTCATGTTGCTATGGTATAAATTAAACTTAATTCATATTTAATATACTTAATTTAAATATCTGATTTATTCAATTTGAATCCAATGATACTTTTGTTTTCAACGTATGAAACATTAGTACAAACGTATACTGTGCAATTACATGTTGTTCAGTTTTATACCATTTTCAGAGAATTATACAAAAAAAACTTGATTAAATTAAACATTTCGATTTGCTGTAATTTCGTAATCGCATTCGCATTGCTCCGGTCTTAAATATGATACGATCCTCGTTTCTATGTTATTTGATATTACATGTTTGTTCAAGTTCGAATACTTCTAATTTTTGCGTTGAATATATTATAGGCAGTGATCATAGCTTCTTTATTAAAAAAAAAAGTTGTGTAATATATAAACAATAAATTATGAAAACGTGAAAAATTCTATCAAGCTCACGGTGTACGAATATTATCTTGTATGGCACGAGGTACAGATTAATCTTTATTGTATTATATCGGAAAGTATTGCCAGTATGTTTTTTGTGACACACGCATACTTGTGATATACGAAAAGGAATCATAAATCATATTTATGCAACAAATATAAAGTACACATTTCACTTATTAATTCTTAGAAAATATACAACTATTTTGTGTACTAGTCTAGATGTTCGAATCGTTCCATTTACCAGTATACATATTTTACGTAAGTCCATACTATTGTACTTAAATAATTAAAAGGTAGTCGAAAAATGATTTTCTCTTACATTATACCGTTTGTGTATAAAATTTCGCTTCACATATATTTGTAATTCATATTATTAAACAGAACTTAAAAATAACTTTATATCAGTCCAAGCGTCTCGTATTTAAAACATATTAGATTGTAATCATTGAATACTTCAATAAAGTCGATAAGAACGGAAAAGAAATAGTATAATATTTGCTTCACAAAATAATAATATAAAATGATATCGAAGATGATATAATTCAAATGCACTTATCGTCATGAGGATACTGCAAGTGACAAATAAATAAGAGCTTACATCGTAAATGATTAATATGTATAGGAAACGATAGGTAATATATGACTTTATTCTATTGTATTTCTTTAAACTTCCATTGCAATTCTCAAAAAGTAGAATGAAAAATAGTTTTAACAAAAATATTATAACTTATTTTAAGTTCTTTGTTTCTTTAACAATAGTAATGAAAGATTGAACAAAGAAAATATTCCCAATTAAGATTTTTGTTCTTATGAAAATACAAGTATAAATAAGGAAACCAAATTGTAGTACTATGTGTTCGGGTTTGCATGATTTTGCAGGTGATTACCGATCAAATTAAAAATAAATTTTACATACTTTCTATCTTGTCTTGCAGAAATAGTAAGAAAATTCAATTTGAAATCATTTTCATTATTTCTGAGAACGATCTTTCCGTAGTCGTAACATAACTTAAAATAATGATTTTGAAATATTCTTACATCCACTGAAACGTGTCATTGTAGTACAAAAGCTAATAATTATAATGAACAAAATTTTCAGCTTCTTAGATGCCACTTTGATCACTTTGCCTCAAATTTTGAACATCTATCTTTGGCACAGTATGTTAATTAAGCAAAAATAGATTACATCTATGAGTAGAAAGAAGTAGCACAAAAGACAGAAAGAATGTACACACTTTTGATTGCCGCCACAATACTTTTGATACATAATCGTATTGATTACATATAATCAGAAACTTTAGAAGCGTGTATTCTTTCGTCGCCTAAATCATAAAGGAGTATACTTACAAAACAAGTCCGTAGCAGAACTGTTTTTTTAATTACTTAAATGTACTAAGTTTTGTCACAGAAAAAAAAAAATGAGGAAAGAAAATATTTGAAACAAACGTTCGAAAATTGTTCGCTAAACAAAACGATTATATGTATAACATTATTTTGTAACATATTTAATATTTATATGTACACAGATGCATATATTCATAGATAAATGTATCTATGTACATATACATACTGTTAATGAAAGTATATTACGACAATATTGTTTCGACAATGGTATTCAGTTCGATTCAATATCAATTTAACCATAATTAAATCACGCATGCGTGAACATTTGTTCTGGCACTCACACATTGTCTTTTCACTAAGAGAAAAACGAATGCTTCACTTCACTCTTTATGATAACACTTTTGTACACAGAGAAGTGCGTATCTATTTTTCAAAGAACAAGATATAACAGTTCCACAATTAACAAAAGAGTGGCAAAAGAAACAGATCAGTCCCAGCTGGCATCGCTCTCAGCCTCTTCGACTTCCTCTTCTTCTTCCGAAAATATGGTGTCATATACATAATCTGGGTCGTGTAGGAACTCATCGTGATTTCTTTTGTTCAGACCCATTCTACGTTTCTTTGTCGCGACCGCAAGTTCATCTTCTGCTGTTCTTTCTTTACGAAACTCATAGACTAGTGGATAGATGTATTCGATCGCTGCCTGAACAGCGGCAACATTAGGAGCTGCAACATCAATTAGAATATATTCAGTAATGGGAGATGGTCAAATCGAGAAATGGATATGAAAAGTAAATTGAATAAAATCGAACTTAATATCTTTTACTTTTTTAATATCGTCGATAGAAATTTGGAATAAGTACTGATACAAACCAGTTACAGTAACACTGCCTGTAGAAAATATTTTCAGAGTAGCTTTTGGTTCTTTTAACTTGTATGTGACACCAGGATGCAATTCTGGTTCGTAGCTACATGTGATAAAAATTGTTAATAGATATTTACAAAGTAATTATAATATTATAAGTAACTATGAGCTCTCTTCTGCAATATCGATATATATAAACTAAGTACACTTACTCTGCATTTTCCTTGTGATATAATGAAAATGATGTTATCTTGATTGCAAAAGGCATACAACATGTACCTAACACATTAACCACCCTGTAATTGTTAAATCGCACTTTGAATCCAAGTTTCTGCAGCGAACGAGCAAATCTTCTTGCTGCTATCTTCGCTTGGACTTCACTGGTCGCGCCAGTGCATGTTACTTTACCAGAAGACCATATAGAAGCGGTAGTATAAGGTCTTCTTAATTTCATTGTTATCATCTATAACAGTGCATACACATGCAAAGAATAACTGCTACTGAATATTACAGAAATAAACACAAATTACATACATATATTGTTTCATCATATTTTATGAATAATATTCTTCTTACTACTTAGTTACTCTACGATTCAAGACATTTAATCGTAAACTAGCATCTTTACTCAATAGAATAAGTAGAAAATTTGAATTGCTGTACGACATTAAAGAGTTTCATGATTTAATAATGTAAACAAACTCAAGAGCAACCAATTTTATTCATTTAAAAAAAGTCACAATTTTTTTTATTAATTATGAAAAATGAAGAATGTTATACACAAAGTATAGTAACGTATAGAAGAATGTTCAATGAAAGTTATTTTATAACTTTTGCTGAAAAATTCCGATAAAGAATTGTTCTTTGACTGCTTTGTTACATATAATTTTTTGTACGAAAACTTATATCGCTACAATCCGTATACATAAATTGTCACTGTTAAATTTTCTAAACGTATTATATAAATTCTTTGTCACAGAGGTAAACAAGATTATTTTGAAACATACCCCATTCTCCCTTCTATATTCCACATTAGATCCGTTAAGCGCAATTTCTCGTAAATTTAAATGACACCTAACACTGAAGCTGCATACTACATTATTAATAACAATATCCAGTTCGCGGGGTTCTTGTTCAGGTGGATCCATGTAAGGTTGGATTTGCCCATCAAACAGTCTTTCATCTTTCTCTTCTTTACATATGCCTGTATTATCTAAATTATTTACACCTTCTACATGATTTATCGTGTTCGTTAAAGGTTTCATGCCATTCTTTTGAATAGCAGTTGCCATAATATATACCTGAAAACATAAAAGCGTTGCCTTCTATCACTTTTATTATATCAAACGAAAAGATTAATTTGTTTCTTAACGTCTTTCTAACAATCGTATATTTTTAATATTTAACAGTATTTCCGTAAAGAACTCTTAACAATTGTAGTCTTGTTTTTCTTCACTAAAATTAACTTCAATTTCAATGTAAGCAATACTTTTTCATTAAAATTAGTTAAACGAATGGACTGTCAATAAATCTACTGTTACAATCTCTGATCTAGATAGGTAATCTCTATATTCCTTGACGATTAATTTATATGATAAATAATATCGTACTAAAGTTTTTTTTTTTAAATTAGCAGTTATTTTATTCTCGTAAATATATAGAAAAACGACGAATCTGAAAAGCTACGTGAAAAGTGATGTTTGGAAAAAGTATTGTTAGCGGAAAATGATAGGTGCCAGATAGAAATTGGAACTATTGTTTCGCCGATTAACAAAAAAAAAAATTCGCGAGAATTTGTCTGGTTAGATGATCGTATCAGAATCATTGACACTGTACGACTATGAAATTTCTACGAAGCGTGGGAACACTGATGATTCGAACACTATCATTAGTTTAACGAAACAGGGAGCTCCCCGTGCCGAATCAAACTAATACTTGGTGAAATAGTTTTTGGAACCGATACATCGTCAGAATAGAGAAACATTTTCGTGAAATAGCGATTTATAAATATACCCTCGTATAGAATGAAATTACGAGGAAGTCTTTGTCGCGCGAATAACAATAAATCCGGAATGTTCTCTGTAATACAAAGTAAAATGACAGTAGCAAAAGTTGTAAAGCACGGATCGCTGTGTCGTCGAGTATTAAATGCCAATGGTGTTAAATGAAAAGGTTAAGATATCGGGGTATACCGGTGGAAAGAAAGGAAACTGTACTCACGTGTGACTATGATGTGTGCTTCCGTTATGTTTTAATTAATGATAACTTCTTTGTTGACAAGTATTAACGGAACACAAAGTTAGCTCAATAACCAGTGCCATTGTTTTCGGCCATCTTCACTAGACTGGCTACTAATCCGAGTCACGGACGTGACAATGATACATAAATGGGAATACTCATTGATGAAACGCGTATGCGGATCATTCCATTCTTCATTTTCAATTTCATTTAACTACAATTCACAGGGTACTCTCTTCTATAAAAGATTAAATACTAAACGTTTTCTCTTGCCTAGTTTATAAAAGTAACAATCAAAATATGTTGATAAATGTATGTATTTATATATCTATAATATGCATATCGTACGTACGTGTAAAATTCATTCGAATTGTATTTTATGTAGTTTTGTAATTTCGATTGTCTCGATGAAAGCAATATTTTCAGAATATATTTTATGAGTATCGTTAAAAGAAATCGAATTCCCAATCACATTTGACTATTATGTATTTGGATCTCCAACGTGAAAAATATCGATATTCAATATCAATAAATCCATGCAATGAATATACACATGAAATACAAATACGATTTAGCGATAGAGTTCCACTATCTATGCTTAACGTATAACCACTGTTTTTCTCTCTATTTTATATACACGTAATATAATATGTAATGGTTTCTGGTCGCAGCTTGATCAGTTAGGGAAGACGGGAATGGAAATTGATTCGCTTTCATTGGCTTACAATTTCCTATCGAAACAGTATCACAGCTTGTGTAAAGCACGAAAGTACTACAGTGTAGTATAAATCCTATTCCTGATCGTACCTCCAGGTCGCAACTTGATCCGTTAATATAGAAATTTTCTTTGTTTCGATTGGCTGACGATTCACTGTTGAAACAGGATTCATTGCGAATTGGATGGACAAGTAAAATGATAAATATGCGCACATCATTTTGAATGAGAATGAAAAGCGCGCAGGACTATGCCCCGTTAGTATTATAGAGTCTAAAATCTACGCGTGAAAATAAGAATAGAAAAGGAAGAAAGCGGTTTCAGTGTCCTGGTCCCATCAGTGGACTCATCGGTAATGCAGTCTAGCGGCTCCTTCCTTAAATGCAGGGATTTGGTAAAACGATTAATGGCCGTATATATACAAATTTGCGCGGTTTGTATAACTAGCGAGAAAACTACCCCTCTGCTGGCGAGCATTGAAAGTAGTCGATACAGGGTTAAACTGGCTCGCACATTCCCACCATTTCATCGCGCATCCAATTCGCAACGAATCAAGTCCCGGCAGCGAATCGTTAACCAATCGGAGCAAAGAAAATTTCTATATGGACCCTCGCTAACAAATCAAGTCGCGGCATAGTTACTACACGCAACTTGCATTACTTTTCCCCACAGAGTTACGGGGGAAAGACCGGAGCGTGCTGACGACACTGCCATTGGGAATTACCTTTGAAATCTATTGACATTGTCTAATCGCATTTGTGATTTCTTGTCTCCACGATCCTGTAGCACATTTCAGACCAGTCTCTTAAAACACTCTATCGCGGTCAGGTTAATTTCGAACTTTGATGTCGACAATTACTTTTTATGAATTCTATTTTAATTATTCAAGATTAACTTAATTAGAGAATTTGGAGTCATTGTTGAGAATACGTAGATTTTATTTTAGATCGAATTTAATTTAAAAAACTGAAAATATATTCTCACGGCATTGATAGAACTAGAATTTAGAGATTCAGATTATTATCATGAAAAACTAAAGTGCTCTTCTAGAACTGAAGCAAGTAATTTGTAGAATATAATATGTATATCGCTTAAAACAATTAGGAAATACTGTAGAACAGTTATGACAAAGAAATACAAATACAACATCCTGTACAAATGTAGATTGCTTGTAAATTGTTACAATTGCCTAAATTTATTTGTATGTTATCAAGCTAACAGGATTTGTCTGTATCTGTTGTACAATATGTAATTGCAATTGCTTGTAATTACATGTATCAATTAAAGGAAAATATCTCCTAACTCTTTTGATCATCATGTAAATTCCAACCATAAAACCTTAACAACTGATAAGAAATCAAATTGCCACCATAACTCATGCAACTAGGATGTAACATATTGCAATGTTCTCATACTAATTTTAAAAATTCTTTTTAACAGATGGAAAAAATTAAGCAGAATATTATCAAAGTTATTGAAGATGTAATATACTTAACGTTTCTTCACTAAGAAACACATTTATTATTATTACATTCAATATTTATATTAATAGACTTGTTGCAGTCATTTAATAGTAAAGATCAAACGTAATTTATAGCAGCTAAAATACAGAATATTAATAAATTTACATCCGTCGATAAGACGAGCCCTACTTGTTTAAAATATTCACGTTTAATAAAAATATAGTACCCTTAAATAATATGAAACATTATGCTTCAAATATTAAATATTATTTATTTTAATTAGTAAAGCATTAAAAGCTTTTCTAACTAAGTAAAAAAAATAGTATAATTTTAACAGTTTAAATCAATAGCATCAAGAGGAACAATATTTTGAATGAAATTTGATAAGTAATATTTTCGAATGTAATAAACAAGACGTTATTAATTATTTGAAGCAAATATTTCTTGTGACGATAAACATTGATTATATTTTAACAGATTAAATTAATTTCCAATGTTTGCGTCTAGGTATGGACAGTTACTATTTGAAATTTCTCGTACACAGAAACTGATACATTTTGATCTGTGTCTATTTCAAATCTGCAACGCATATCGTGCACGACGATTCGCTTTATTTTTACAGAATTTTATCTAACATTTATACACGTCACAAGAAACGTTTGAGATCTTTCGCTGAGAAACGTAATCATCGTCATTAAAATGATGCAGTCATAGTCCACACGGTATACAACAGTTCAACGCACGCAACAAGAGTAAAATCGACAGACGATTGGATAAGTTGGGATCAACGCGACCGTTGATTGGTCGGCATGATAATCCAGGTATAGTTAGCGAAGCACGCATGAATTGAGTATGACGTCATCGTCAGTACTCGCGATCGGCCATTTTGTGAGTGTGTGCTTCATCAGGACATTTGTGTTAAGAAGCTTTTCCAGTAAAACCGAATGATTTAGTTTACTTATACGGGCTCGCTTTACTTTTATTGCACGTGCTAAGGGCGCGGAGGATCCGTGGACTTTACGTAAATCCGTACGATGGAGGAGAAAGCATCGCTGAAAGAGCTCGACCAGTGGATAGAACAATTAAATGACTGCCAACAACTAACAGAAAGCCAAGTGAAAACTCTGTGCGAGAAGGTACGCGTAATCTGTTTTCGTATTATACGTTTCGGTTGATTCCGCAGTGCTTACTTAAAAACAGTGATATCGTTCGTTTACTTTCTCGGGTACCCATCTCGATTTGCCGTTTCACCTTCATTTATTGATAACTTTTTTTTTACCATACCGCTAAGCATGGCTTGGATATGTCATCGCGATACGTTTGAATATTTTGCAATTATATATAAAAAAAAAACTATCTACATCGTACAGTTTTACAGTTTTGACAAACTTCAGCTTTTGATGACAACTTTTATTTTGGTCTCGGTCAAATGTCTAAACACCGAGTTCATTGCTATTAAGGCATCCGCTGCAACTTGTTCGTATCTGTTGTACTGATGTGGTTCGTTGGATTAGCCGACGAGTCGACTTTTACCAGTGTTCAATTAGGGTTACGTTTAATATAGAAAATGCATGTCATTTTCGTTGTATAGCTCTCTTTCCTTATCAACGCCCCGTAATGTTAAATGAAATATGTTTATTCTACTAATTTACGCGCGATTACGCGTGTGTGTGTGTTGTGTGTTCACTCTGCACACACACACGTACATGAATATGAAAAAAATATATATCTATATACATACATACATATGCATATACATATATATGTATATGTATATATATATATATATATATACACACTTTAATCTACCACCCATTGCTATCAAGAACAATTAAAGAAATGGCAATATCTAATATTGAGGATTCATAATTGACAAGAATTTATTTATTATAAGGAAGACAGTATATTATATTTATTATTTATACAAATAATGATATTTTTTTAAAAACATACTTGGTATTATATTTCAAATTCAAATATAAATGGAACGCATAGTTGACACTCAACAATTTTTTCGCATAATCAATAAATTTTTCTATGTACACATTATAAATTTTGCACATTGTTGGAAAGCTAAGGAACGATTTTATAATCCTGTTCTATTTGTTTATTACACCTAAAATATTAATACCATTGAGTCATAGAAACCATTAGTCATCGTTGTAATGAGAACGATTACTATCTTATCAATTGTTTAATTATTTGTTATTTGTTCATTGTTAAGGTATGTGAGTACTTCAATTAAAGCTAATGTATTGTATTTATGTGTACGTACAAAATAATAATATTATTATTCGGACATTTTCGCTTCGATATATTTAATTAATGCTTGCTAACAAGTATAGTATTAATTGTTGAATTATATAATTGCAAAGCCATTAATCTAAGACTGATAAGCACCGATTGTCTACTATTTCAGAAGGTTGAAACAAATTTTGAGATGTAAGAAATGTTTGAAATTATTATGTTTAAAATATCATGGAATATAATACTAAGATGCTGTTAATTCGTTTGTGCCGTGGTTATGCTAAGATGTCATTAATTAAATATCAACAGATGTTAAAATGTTTATGTACAACAATGGATAATATCACATGAATTGAAATAAGAAAATATTAACTCGGTCGAACGTTCCATTGAAGACTATTGATAGTAATAAAATTTTTGATTTTTAGGCAAAAGAAATCTTATCTAAAGAATCTAATGTACAAGAAGTAAAATGTCCTGTGACAGTGTGCGGAGATGTACATGGGCAGTTTCATGATTTAATGGAATTGTTCAGAATAGGAGGTAAATCCCCAGATACGAATTACCTCTTTATGGGTGACTATGTAGATCGTGGCTATTATTCTGTTGAAACTGTTACCTTGTTAGTTGCACTTAAGGTAGGATCATTATAAATAATAAATGGATATTCTTAGTAAAGAAATAGTACTAAGTACAAGAAACGGATGAAGTCTAATATAATCCTTCGAATTGCTTTACACATGAATATAGGTCAGATATAGAGAAAGAATAACAATTTTACGTGGTAATCATGAATCACGACAAATCACACAAGTGTATGGATTTTATGATGAATGTTTACGTAAATATGGTAATGCCAATGTGTGGAAGTTCTTTACAGACCTGTTTGACTATTTGCCATTAACCGCATTGGTAGATGGTCAAATCTTTTGTTTGCACGGTGGTTTATCACCGTCAATTGATACATTAGATCATATACGAGCTTTAGATCGTATCCAAGAAGTACCACACGAGGTATGTATTTTTTTGTTCTTTGCATTGAAAAAAGAAACAGAGCGAGGATCGTATAATATTTGTTTATATTTTTATACAGGGTCCAATGTGTGATCTTTTATGGTCAGACCCGGATGATAGAGGAGGGTGGGGTATTTCTCCTCGTGGAGCAGGATATACGTTTGGACAAGATATTTCAGAAACTTTTAATCATTCTAATGGCCTGACATTAGTATCGCGAGCGCATCAACTAGTTATGGAAGGCTACAACTGGTATATTTATTAAAATTTCTTATTAATCGCTTCGAATAATCTTATTTACACATTGGATAGTCAGTCATGTGTGTCGAATATTTTAAGAGGTGATTTCACAAACCAGTCTAAGATTTAAAATCAAGAATAACGATTTTGTTATAATGGCATTGGTTTTTAAGATCGACAAATAAGCGTACATATGTCTTTATCATTGTATTATTAACACTTTGCCGTCTGGCGACACCACGGTGGTGTCGCGTGCAATTATATAAAAGAAACACATTTTACATTTATTCACATCTCTGTGTCTTTGAAATTTCATGAAAATAGGGGGACAGGATTGAAAGCTCGTGAGAACTAACGATGAGATTAGTAAAACCTGAAAATTTATAATTTTCCAATAAGTCGACAAGTTAAGTAATCGAAGTAATCTGAATTAGTGCTGCCGGCGCCAAGCGAAGAAATTTTTGCGAGATGTGCGGATAGCAAAGTGTTAATGTCTACGCCCTTCTTGATCTGATTTACGCTCCGTCACTATCGGTAAATCAGAGATTGATGAAATAATTTCAAAATTAGCCATTACAATGATATCGCTACTTCTTTTTTCGTTTCAGGTTGATTTTTAAGAATCACTGCTTAAAATATTGAACATATGTCGTTGAACATTATATGTATATACTTCTTATGTAGTATGTTATATACCATGTACTTATTATAGTTCACACTTATTCCTACAGGTGTCACGATCGTAATGTTGTAACTATATTCTCAGCACCTAATTATTGTTACCGCTGTGGAAATCAAGCCGCAATTATGGAATTAGATGATGCTTTAAAATATTCATTGTAAGTTGAACCGACGAAGTTTATCTAAAACACAATAAGATAGGTAATATTGATAACATACTTCGTTTTTTCAGCCTTCAATTTGACCCAGCTCCAAGACGCGGAGAACCACACGTTACTAGGCGGACACCAGACTATTTCTTGTAAAGAATCATACTCCAAGATTAAATATTAAGATAAGGGGTATGGAAATGATTCAGGCTTTATAGCAATGCCACTGAAAATAATTTATGGATAGAACATCAATAAGAGCGTAAGGTTTCAGCTATCCTTACACATCATATTATAGTCTCAAGTATTATATCATGACTCACTTTGAGGTGTCTCATTCAGAGACAGAACACACATCTGCGTATTTTACATGTGTCCAACACCGTACATCTAGACACAACATTAATTGTATACATGAACAGGAAGAAAAAACAAACAAACAATAATGTACACACGTACCAATTAAAATTCACGGATAGTATTGAGTTCTATAACTTTCATTGTAATGCTTGTATTTTTATTATCGAAGAAAAAAAAAATATGAACATAATACATGGATTGAACGTAATAAGTAGTGCGAACGAAAATATGTACATGGTACAGTTTTGAAACTTTGAATTAATATTAATTTATTGGAAAGCTGTTTGTACGGGCAAAATGATTTGTTACGTGTACTAAATAGAAATAATGTTGTTTAAGGTTTCAAGAACTGTGCTGAAATGATCATAGTTTATATTTACGAGAGTGTCACATATATAATTAAAATAAATGGGGTATGAAATGCTCCGTTTTAAGGGAATATAAGGAGGGTTGATGCAACAGTAAAATTTGGCATACATGCAAACTGTGCCATATATAAACGATTAATAAATTCTTTAGTGGATTTCTTTATTGGTCCGATATAACATTACACATTTCAGTTCATCAGAATCTTAACGGATAACAATTTTATTATCATTATTAAGTCGTTT
Organism: Augochlora pura; assembly: GCF_028453695.1. Taxonomy (NCBI): domain Eukaryota; kingdom Metazoa; phylum Arthropoda; class Insecta; order Hymenoptera; family Halictidae; genus Augochlora; species Augochlora pura. The sequence continues at coordinate 39,429,929 of NC_135778.1, forward strand.
TATTAAATGGATCATGTGTCTGTGCTTTGGTAGCTTTTTTATTCCAGTTATATTATTCGAACTCTTTCCTTTTTCTAAACTTTGATACTCGGATGCAGTTTTTTTTTAAATATTTATACAAATTCGAAAGCATGATCATCTTGTTTTCTTTTCTCCTCCATTTTGCTTTAATAATTCGAGGAAGTGGAAAAACTTTTGCATCAATCCTGTTGAAACTTTCTAAGTGAAATATACTTTATATTGAATGAATTCATGCATTCACGATCATCAAATTGAAAGTTAACTGCTTATGAACCTACCGTCAACCTTTTTACTAATTAATAGGTATAAAATGATGCTTCTGGTAAATAAACAAGTGTAATGCAATTCAAACAGATTTAATGTGTTGTGTCAAATCATTCATTATACGTTAATACGCAGACATTGTATACATAAGCATCAGATAAATTGCAGAATACATATATTCATAGAAATAAACATGTAATTTGAGAATATACATTATGAAATAATATAGCTGGAATAATAAGATGAAAAGGTGAATACATAGTTGCACATTATAGTAATTTACTAAGACTGTAAATTTAAAAAGGAAGTAGCACAGAAATAATAATAATAATGTAGATGCAATAGTCTCTTCTGCATGGCGCAGGGTTGAGCATTTTTCTGTTTTATATCACGTATTAAACACATTCACTGCATTATAAAAGCTAAAAATAAAATTTCTTACATAGAATTAAAAAATCATTGTAGTTATTAGAAAAAAAGGAACAGCTGAGTTGAAATAGGTGTAAGTCTTATATTAATACCAGTAATAGATTTTAGGACTTGTATAGTTACTTTTCTATTTGCTCTATTTATTCTCTCTTTTTAAAGTATTTCATAAAATAAATAAAATGGATCGCGGATAAACTTTACTAACTGGTATATTGAACATAAATCCTATAAATTATTGCTTTTGAATTATTAACAATTTTTATTTGCGATGGCATAATTTTAATCAATTACACTTTATTCAATTGTAAGAATTATACCTTTACAGTTTTCTTATTTAAATACAATATCATCAATAAAATGCCAAATGTTCATAGGATTCATTTATAAGTATATCTGGAGGAAACATGCTTTTATCGGTAGCTAACGGTTTGATTACCAATTCACATGCATAAGTTCAGTTCAAAATTTGGAACGTCTCAGTTTCGACATCAGAACACAATCAGTTTGTACTTGTATATAATTATTATGTATAAGATACATACTACATTTTGTATAGAAACAGTTTGGGATAACATCTTTTATGCTATTTTTTACCATTTTAACAATCATCAAAGAAGTACTCTAATAATTATGGATTATATGTGTGTTTGGTTTCCTAACTTTCACATACTTCCTTGTTTTTTTATATATTCGGTATTACGAAATTTATTAAGTTATGTGCATATTGAATACGGGCATTTGCAAAATCTGTAACGTGCAGGTATTGCTGAAGCATAAAAACAGTATGCCTTAAACTGATATTATGTCGTCTCATTATAAGCAAAGCTAGAGAAATAAAGTGATGTTATTATATTTAGATAGTTTTACATCATTTTTTACATTCAACTTCAATACACAAAACATGGGGAAAAAAACTAGTAATTAATTTTAAGAATAACGAGCAATTTACGTTTGTGTTAAAAAAAATGTTTAATTAAGCTGTAGAAATAGTGGAATTTTTATAAATAAAATGATATCAATAATTATGCAATTCGAGGAAGCTTGTATTAAAAATGAACACAGTAATTATGGTGATTGTCAACAATATTTATACGTGGACCATGTATCCAAAGTTATTTATTAATATTTTTTATAATTATTTAAATAGCTTACCTGCTATTGGAAGTTTTAATTCAAAAGTTATGTAAAAAGCATTTCATTTACAAATTTCTTTCGTTTAATATATCAAACTTATCTAGTATAATATCTATTATATACACGTTCTTCATAAACGCTGAACAACCAAATCATAAGCATTGTTTTTGACATTTTGGACAATATTAATAAAAGCTTACGATTATATTACATTCATCGTGTCTCTATCTTCTCCTTTTCATAATAATAAGATGAATGAATTCTATGATTTATAAATATTTTCACTTATATTATATATATATATTACAATTAAAGAAAAATATTCTTTAAACGAACAGTGAAAAACAGTAATGAAATTATTGATTTGAAAAAAATGACTGATTAATTATAACTAAAATTGAAAGCTTCGATAACCATTACCACAAAACGATGAAAAATTATAAAATAACATTAGGATGTTATTTCATTCTAATATTGTAAAATATGTACATATATTAACCTCTATAATTTTGCTAATATATTGGTAAACATTTAAAACAATATATAATAATTTTATTCTAATCGTTGTACTTTTACTTAAAGTTTACGATATCATAAATAATTATAACATAAAATAAATTATAATTTCATCCCTGCATCTAAATTAAAAAGTTGCGTCATGATTTCATATGTTGTAAAACTAACTGACATCATGGGAATAGCACGTAAATAATTGATACTCATCCCACGATAAAGACCTTTTGTAATTCCGTTTTCTTGGTATATCTTTATTATGGTTTTTAACATGTTATTACTAAAAAAAAAAAAAACAACCAAAATTACAGTATCATCATATTATATATATATAATTATTTAATAAATATGTTTACCTGAACTCATGCGTATTGGGATTCATCATAGCCAGTTGCATACGTTTTTTAGTTACGTCCAGAGGATAACAAACACTTTGAGCAACAGCTCCTGCCATACCTCCGCACACTAATCTTGCTGGTATAGTTAAAACTAATCCACCTGTTGTGAAAGATATTTTTAGAATACGGTTAAATAGAAATAAATTCGTTAAGAATATCTTTGTTAAGAAAACATTATGCATATTGTACCAGAACTTTTATCGGACGTTTTACAAAGGTACTCTGGAGCATGTGTCATACATAAATATTTCAGTTTTTTAAATATATAAAATGACAATCCTCCGTATGGAATGATGGCAATAACGTTTGGCCAAAATCCTCTGTACAATGCTCGAACACCACCTTCCTGCAAAACTTAACAAATTCTAAAAAGAGAATTCTTTGTGCATACAATATAGACGTTATTTAAAGTTTATTAATACTATATGAAAACTGAGACACCTTGATCGTGTTAATATGTTTTTAACTTATCCAATATTTTATTTTATAACCAGATGTATTGAAACAGAGATGTGCTTTCTAAACGTGCACTTTCTTCCATGTTCAATAATAATCTGTTTTAAGAATTTTCGCTTATGAGTATGAAAAATTGATATTACCTTCTTATAAATTACAAATCCTGCATTGATAATTCCTGTGTATATGTGTTCTCCAGCAACTTGAAAAGCAAGCCTAACTCTAATGGTATCTAACGGATATGTTAGTGTAACTGCTGTAACACCAGCAGCTGATCCAGCCAAAAAGTCATGTGAAAGTGCATACGTATTTGGTAATTTGACTAGCCACTAGTAAAAATGAAATATGTCTTAATAAAAGTTTTGTATTTTTATCGGTATATATTTTTTGTTTCATACAAATATACGTTCTTTTGTACGTGTGTTGTCATAGAATGTCGAATAGATCATTATATGTGATGTCAGAAATATTAATTAAATTAAAATGAAAGAAACTTGTCATCTTTTTTACATATTACACATTTTACATTAATACATGGTTCACATATTATTATACACATTTAAATATGTACTATATAAAAAGAAAGGTAAAGCAGTTCAGTTATTACAGTCTACATTAAATATTTAATCTTCAACATTATCACGAATGTATAGTTTTTATGTACAAAGAGTTTTCGTTCTCTTCTAAAGAAATTGTGATAGTTTATTCTTTGTATAAAAATGAGAAAGAATGTTATGTTATAAAGTTAAGAAACACATGCAGCATAATTTAAGATATGTGGGAAGTATGAAATGGTCTGATTCAACGCATTAATATTAGATTCATAAAAATGTGATCTTATTTTTAATTACAGCTTATTATTGTGTTGCAATGACCTTTTGATTCGATCCTAATGAAATGAGATGTTAGTCTACTGTTTTTATGTCAAATAAATATTGTATTATGAATAGAACGATTAATATTCAAGCTGCACACAATGAAGCAAAATTGTTTACAATTTTTTGTAGCTGTATCAAAGCTGGAGATGAACACTGCGAGCAATTATCCTGAATATAGCAAATATTATTTCCTTTTTTTTTCAATTCAGTGTGCTGAATCAACCTTCGTTAAATGAAGGCAATTTTCTGTATTTATCTTGTTTTTTTCCTTGGCGATAACCACGTCTATTTACTTAATTAATTACACGACATTTTTTCAGTCCATTCGTTGTCAGAGGATTAACTAATATAACTGTTTTTTTTTTTTTTACTTTTACGTGAAATATTATTTAACGTTTATGAAAATGATTTAAGTTTATAAAAACGATAAATATATCCGATTTATTATTCAAGGCGGACAGTTATCGTGTATACGAAAAGATTATCATAAATTTGAAATAAAATAGTTTCTCCGAATTATATTAGTATTTGGGTATTCGAACATTACAAAATTTGTGGGTCGTGACCCAAATATGAAGAACTTTCTCGACCCGGTTTTGAATACATTCATATGTGACTATATACATAGAGAAATAAGATAACAAACACTTTTTTGTTAAGTCATATGATTAGACTGACAAAATAGTGTGCGTGTCAAAAAACTGCTGAATCTTTAATGATCCATGGAAAACGGGAACTATTCATATATTCAAAGAGATAAGGTTTGAAGGATATTGTTATGTATTATTGATTGGTAGTTACCTTTTTGTATAATTCATACGATGTAAATTGTATTGCAGCGTACGGAAAGACTCTGACCATTTGGGCAAAGTTTCCTTTGTAGAGAGCAGAAAATTGTTCACGCTGAATAATTTCTCTCAGTCCTGAGAAAACGCCTGAAATAACAAATTAGTATTAAAAATTTCTTTTGCATACCGTCGAATCTATTTTTATTACAACTCTTACCCAAATGTTTATAATGCTCGTTCTGAGCTTGTAATAATATTTTTATTCTATCTAATGGAGCAACAGCTGTTTTCGAGCACATCCCAGCTACACCTGCAGAAAAAAATTATTTGAATTACAACTAATAAAAAATGATTAAAATTTCATTCGAGAAGCTTATGCATAGAACTTTACCGCATAGAAAGATTAAGAATTTCATTTATGTAAATGAACGACAAGTAAAATGCAATGAAATAAATTAAAAGAACCTGTATTATAATGATTAAAAACTTTAACTGACCTCCAGCGATTAAGCTTTTTATAACAATTTCAAAATTCTTCTTGGATTCAACAGGTGATGCCATTTTGAAATTGTTGACAGACGCCGTACACGCGCAGCTCAGATAATCTTGTTACTTCTTCGGGCATATATATCGCGCAGCGAGCACCAGCGACGGTTCCCTTACCCGTGATCTTTCCAACTCATATGAATTGCGATGCGCAAAAGTGATGCGCAACGAGTCATTTCTGAATGAACCTGCTGTCGAAAGCAGGTGGCGTACGTATCAAACTACCTGTGCGCACATATAACCTGTCGGCAAACGAAAACCTATGCAATATCACTCTTTGCATCGCCATACCTCTTTCTAATTTCCAACGAACTTTTTATCATTGAATTATTGGATTTATTTTTAATAATGGCACTATCTTCTTTTCATAAATAACAGAACATTTGGTATCAAATATTTCGACGATGAAAGTAATCAATGATACAATTATCGTAAGAATTTGTAATACAAAAGTTTAAACACTCGCTTAACGAAGTTCGTTATTCTTGAAAACAGTAGATTTTCAATGTTATTTAATATAGTATGCCTAAAATTATAACTTGACAAAAAACAAGATACAGTTGTATTGTAAATCTAACCTAGCAAACGTAACTTATGTAGATACGTACGGTAGTAATATTAATATCCAGTGCTACCACGGTCGAACGTTTAAAGTGTTCAGAATTATATTACAAGCTCACTACAAAATAATGGAAGGCACAGACAAGCCAGACTGTTCCAGTTCCACATAACGATATAGTAAACGTTCGCGGCTCCGGACTACAGGTGTGAAGTTGGCTCGCCGTATTAATTAATATTAATGAAATATAGCTGAAAAGATTGCTCTTTAATCGCCTATAATTTCTCACCATTTAGTTTTCATCGTTCGCTTATCCTTTTCGAGAAATATAAGAAACAAATTTGAAAATCCTAGGGACTTTTACGAGAGGCTGGAGATTTAAAACCGAAATTTCTGAAATAATGCATAAAACATTCTGTACGAACTGCCAAAGAATTGCTCTTTATTTGTTCATTATTGTTCTCTAATTATTTTAAACTGCGTGTTATTGTTATAAAAAAATTGCCTACAAATCATCACGTGTTAGTGTCTCCCTACGCGAAATTAGTCGAAAATATAAGCGATTGGTAATACGAATCAGCATGATTCAAATAGCTAGCGAGAAAGCTAGCCCTCTGCTGGCGAGCATTAGAAGCCTCTACAAACCATTTACCGTGAAACGTAAATCGTTTAAAAACAGAGTGCGGTGTCTTGTATAATCATTGCTTGTGGAATTAAAAGGATATTATCAAATGTAGTGATAAAATGGCGAGTTAGTGTGTTGACGTTCATTTTAAGATTCTTTTTAGAGCGAGTGTAGGAAGATTTTTTAATTTAATTAATAACGTATAAGGTTTAGTTTATGTATGAAATAGCCGTCTCGTTCGTATGACATGAGTTCAATTAATTCGATGATTGAACCTATCCAAAATATTTCTACGTTCGTCGATGGTGATCACAATTGCACTGCTGTCGATAAGACCACCGGGAAAACTTGCGGTGAACTGGAAAGTCTAAAAATTATCGACGAATTTCAAAAATTATACGAGAATCGTATCCGGAATGTTGATCAAGAAATCGACAATGAATTTGATCGTGTCATTGTAAGTAACCATTTTTAATTGATACGCCGACTTTAACATTTCCATGGTGTTTGTTTTTTAAAGGACTTTATGTAACAGTAATGCGGAATTTTTTTTAGACGAAATTGGAAATTTCGAGGGAATGGATTAAAAATTTAAGGGAGCAAAATGTCATGTTGGTACAGATCGTGGAAGACTTGGAGCACGCTGCTTCGGACAGGGTGAAATTATTGAAACAAAAGTTACAACAATCCTCTGTAATAGTGTCTGAAAATTTAACGAAATCTGGCTATACGGAGAAGGTCAACCACAAATCTTATTAATGGATTCAGAAGAAAGTGATTATAATCTAAACCTATTTTTTTTTTATTATAGACTATAAATACACTTACAAATCGTGTAAGTAATTTACAAAAGGAGGAGGAGTATATGCGCCATAGAATAGAGTTTCTACAAAATGATATAAAGGAATTATTGGAATTGATAAGACGCGCGTCGCAAGAAAACCGTTGGAATTTAGATGGGTTGAAGTTTATAGAAATTCAACCGACTGATATACCTGCTCCTCTCGAGTAAGCTTTTATTGTTCGGTTAAATCGTGCTAGACCATTAATGAATGATGTAATAATTTATTTTTTTTGTATCTTTATAGTTGTCCTTGTGGCCAGGTAAATATAAATTTAGATGTTGATAAAAGATACAAACTTACATTCAAAGTTAGTCACGGTCTTGCGAATAACTCGCGCTATCAATCGCGCGAGACTATATCTATGATACACCCTCCATATTCAACGTCCCTTTAACTTTGGATTTTTATTGAATATGTAATTAATACACATATATTGTTTATCATAAATTTTTGGTTACCTACACTCCTTATAGAAAAATTTCTTGTCAATATTTCTATGCATAATAAATGGTGGGTATTTAAAATAATTATATGAAGATTGTTGTTGTCCTTCTATTTGCTATTTTAATAACGGTCGGAATAACGATATTTATAATAACAGTAATAATACGAAATTAATGTTGAAATTCCAAAATTAGGACGAAACAAACCAGAGAAAAATTCAGCCTTTGAAATTGCAAATTGAACATCTTCAAGAAAATGAAAAGAAAATGGTTGCGTGAGTATAAAGAAAATCGAAATGAATCTACTAAATATGTAAAGTAGCCACGGAATAACGTTTTCCGTGTTTCTAGGTATCAGAAGGAACTGGAAGAGAAATTGGTTGATCTTACAATGAAATTAGAAACTAAGGAAGACGCTATTAATAAATTTTTAATTCAAAATCAAACCTTTACCGATAACGTTAGAAAATTTACTCAAATCGATAATCAAACTACATGTAATTCAATTTTAACAAACGATCAACAAACTTCCGATGTAAGTAAATCTGTAAGTATAAAATTAATGCAGGATTTAAAGCAAATTAAATGGTTAGCTAAAAAAAAAAAAACACATTAAATACTCGATAGCAAGGCAATCATGTTGAATGTGGACAATAACAAAATGTTTTTTACGTCTTCTGTTGTCATTCAGATTGTGTTAGTAGCCGATATTGTTGAAAAAATGTTCATTGAAAAAGATTTTGAAATGAGAAAGTTGCGGCAGCGTTTGCGCATTGCTGAATCAGCTTTGGAAGCATTAACTCGCGATAGCAATACAAGTTGTCTTAAAGCACAATTGAATGAAAAATGCAGACTAATCGAAGAGATAAAGCAACAGATGTCTGACACACGGAAAGTTTGTGTTACATGCTTGCACGTGTTACTTCTTTTCATACGTATAATTATTTAAATGTAATTCCACTCGGCTCACTATAGGACTTACTAGAGAAACAAGACACATTGATAGCAGAAGGGATAGAAAAAAATAAAATGATAACATGTTTGCAAAAACAAATAGCAACATTACAAGAACAATATTACAATGCTAGTATGCAAATTCAATTTAATGAGGATATCATTAAAGAAATGCGAAAGAAGCTAAAACGAACGATGGATAAGGTATAATTAATGTACCTAATTCTTTACTTTTTTTTGGAAATAAGAGTAATATTTCTTGTTTCCAGTGTTTATATACCAGTATATTCTCTTGTTTTGATAATTGTCCTAATGCGTTTGATATTGACGCTCAGGAAGTGGAATCTGTTCATAAATGTTATAAAAGTATCTATAGCCCGACAGCTTTCAGCGGGTCTATAAATCGCAGCAATTATATTTCCTTTTTGCAAAATTACGTTGAGAATAATATAAATAGCGAGACAGAAAATTTATCTACGATGAAAAGCGTCAACTTAAAAAACTTTGTGAACGAAACGATGAGTTGTCCACAAAATAAAATTAAATTGAACAAATATTTTCACAACATTGATAAGAAGCTCGTAAAACATATACAAAAATTACCTCCGCTTAACAAAAATAAATAGATTTTTAAAATGTAAAAGAATTGCTGAATTAACAAAATTATATGGTTTTAACATCTAAAATAAACGTATATTCAGTACTTCCTGATTGTGTTAAATTATACAAAACAAATAAAGTACTGTAAATATTGGAATTGAAAAATTAGATGCAGAGACATAAGTTAAGTTCTTTACTTGAACTTCCATCAACATGATTGCCTTTTTCCATCTAATTCGCAGTATATTATAATAGAATTTAAATTATAAATAAAACAAGCATCGTAAATTCTGACATAATTTTAGGTGCCACATGTTACTTATGTCGATACCATTAATACTCAAGAGGTAGGTCAAATAAAGTTGATATTAATTTTTCAGATTCACGTGAAAATATTATTCATTATTTTTTCTGATTTTCTAGAATCATGTAATATCATACTTAACTAAAGTGAAATCGTTAATGGAACAGGATGAGAAAAATATTTTCAAACTGAAAGAAGACCTGGAGAAAGCTATGGAAAAATTATGCTGTGAAAACAACCAAGTTCGTATCTTTCTCTTATTTTACAATAACAATATCAAAGTTCCTACAAATATTTAATTTTCTGATTTAAAAATTTAACCGAAATGTATCTATTAACATATTTTTTTTATTTCTATATAAATTTAAAAAAAAAAAAACGTATTACGTATTTTAAAAAAAACGTATTACTGTTAATAAACATTTTTCAGTTTTCTGTAGTATCGCAAAGAAATCAGAAGAAGAATAATTGAATTTAAAATGGAATTCCTGCTTTTGTAAAAAAAAGAAAATTCAATCAATTCCAACAACATTACATGTTAATATATTTTTTTGATTGTAACGAAGTAATACAGAAATAAAGATTTTGTATAGTTAGCGTACATGAAAAATGTTTATCAATATTATAAAGAACTAAGAAAGATACCCATTATATATATTTTTTTCACTTTCAATTGTACAGGCCACAAGCATACAGTATGAACTATGTCAAAATATTGATAATATAAAAAAAATACGTTCCGAAAAGAAGGAATTGATTGCCATTATTAATTCTATTATAGTATGTATATTTCTTTACAAATTCTATAAAAAAAGAAAAACATAACAGTTCTATCGTACAATATTTAAACAAGTTTTCATTGTTTTATTAATTCAGCTGAAATTGGGAAACAATAACTCACTTTACGTAGACAGTGAAAATTTGCCTGTAAGTATATTTAACATTTTATTAAATAAGTATTATATAATATAGAAATGTTAATTGTATTCTAGATGTGTGCAGATGCAAATCAGCAATTTAAGTTAATGAATATAATTAAAGCATGCGCTATAGAAACCCAAGTGACTACAAATAACATTCAGGATGAAATGGCAATAATTAATTCCATTTTCAAATCGAGGCACCAAAAAGTAGGAGTTTATTGTGATGAGTATTAATTTTATATGTACACTACTTTATATTAATTATGTGAAATGTTTACAGTATGCTAATTTAGATGAAGAAACTATTAATATACAAAATCAATTAATAAGGAATCGAAAGAAACTGTTAGAAATATTAAATAGACTACATTTACAAGTAAGATTTATTATCTTAAAATATTCAATATTTCTACATTTACATTTCTCCTAATTAACGTCCGTTTATTTCGAGCAGGAAGAAGAAAGATCAAGACATAGTGGACAAATTACTACAGGAAAAATCAAATTAAAGGATATTAAAGATGAAATGAATCATGCTCAAGTCCGATTGTCAATGCATTTAAAAAATATGGGAAGTAATATGCAGGTAGAACTGATTTTCTACAATTAAATTAATATTAGTATAATTTTATAATTATACCGTTGACATCTTAATTTTAGGAAACCATCATTCCTAGTTGTTCTGAAGTGTCGTTGTGCAATGATTTAGTATGCTCAGTCATAAAGGAAATAGAACAAATTTCAAATAGTCTACAAGTATTCGAGAATCAAGTAAACATGTTATACCTTTGATTAAAAAATATATTGACAATAAGGAAGTAATAATACTATGTATATCGTTCTTTTAAGGAATGCTGCATTACTTCAAACAAGGAAGAATTAATGTATCAATTTCGTGAAATAGAGTCATGTTTAATAAGATTAGAGAAGAAGATCAACGAAACAGTTAGTATACATATTATGTGTAAAGCTTATTCATTCTTGATATTTCCAACTATTCTGTTTCATTTTTAAAAAAATATTATTTTATAGTTTTTAGAACATGACGTAGCAGAAACAGCACTCTGTAAGAAAGAGGAGAAATTCGAAACATTAGAAGAAGAATTAGATGTAATCCAATCAAAAATAGAACGTATATCTGAAAAATTTTTGGACTCAAAAGAAAAGGTAATTATATGCAGCGTACTTTTTTTTATTTCAAGTATCGGATTTCGGGGATTCCCGGGTTATCGCACACCTCTAGCAAAATTATATTAAATATATTTATTCTTATTTTAATTAAAATGTAGACATGCGACAGCAATGGTGCAGAATCTCAGCTATACACTCTGGTAATTAATGATTATGTTGCACATAGCGTATTTTATTCGGGCATAATATTTATTCGATTTATAATTGATTATATGCTGCATCGTTTTAGACTTGGAATGAAATATTGCAAACTAAACAGGATTTGCACAAATTAAAAAAGGGGCATGACGAGTTAAAGTACAAAATGTCACAAGTAAGATATCATATTGCATCATTTGTTGTATAAGTGATGTTGTGTATCTATTTACAACTAATTTTTATAGAAAACGCTTCAAGCAGAATGCGACGATAGATGTGTATGGAAGTGCAGAGTCACCGATTTACAGGAACAAGTTAAGATATTACAACACGAGGTATTTGGAAATAGTATTAAATTTTTATATTCTGTTACAACAATAATATTAATATTCTAATTCGTTGATTGTACATGTGATTATTAGATAAAATGCAAACAAGAGACGAACGAGTTTTTAAAGAGTAGTATCGAATCAACGGAGGGGGAACTTCGTGCCACGCAATTAAGAGCAGAAAACTACAAACGATCTCATTCCGTGGACAGTATCGAATTAAAGAAAAAGATCATACAGTTAGAAAATACAGTAATTATTACTTATACTTAACAGTATTTATTATGAAATGTACAGATATTAATATATTTTAAATTATAGCTTAAATTGCAAGAAGAAAGAGAATGTACACTTCGACAACAATTACACGAGAGTGAAGTAGAATTCAACAGATCGAAAGAACTTTTGAATACCTTCGTAAGTTTGGTTTAAAATTATAATACACATTCGTTTGATATATATTCGACGCTAACATCTTTCTCATTTTATATTAAGAAAAATGAATGTAGCATTGAAGAATCACTGTTACGATGTGTTTGCAATCAAGTTAAACATGATACGACGGTAAATAGCTTTCAAATTGTTTAATGTAACGTGTAAATCTTAATATTTTTATTGTCTCGAATTCATCTGTATGTTATAGGCTGCACCTCAGACATTTAAAACATTGGAAAACACTATCAAATCTACCAAACGTGATATACAAGATGTTAAGACAGAATTTAAAAAATTGGTTTGTATAAATCTTTTGAATATACGCTACATTTACAGCATTTTTAGTTTTATATACAGAACTTGTTATATTTAAAGATAATATATTTGCAGATCTATGAAAGCCAATCTAATTTTTGTTCATCCGCAAGACTGCTTATGAATCTAACAGACAAATTGCAAAAATGTGAGGATGAATTAGACAGTTGTTCTCATGAAATAGAAAAACTTAAAAATACTTTACATTCCAAGAATAAGCTCGTAAGTATAATTTTCATTTACGTATAGAAAATTTGCAACCCATAATCGCAATAGTAAAAAAAATTTTCCTTCCAGATAGAAGATAGAGATAAAATGATCGAAATTCAAAAAGAGGCGATTGTAATGTTGCAAACTGAGATAAAGGAACTTCATCAGAAACTACAGGAAAAGGTATGTTAAAAAGGATTTAATATAATTACCAAATTTCTCGTGTCGGTGTATCTTTTTGTATAACTTTTATATTTTTACGAAAAATTCACATTTTGCATAAAAACACTACACATATGTGTAGGATTTAATTATATAAATTTTCTCGAAAAATAATAATCCTGGGGATGGCGAAGGTATTAAAGTGAGTTTAAAATAATTTTCGAATTTATATTTTAGTCGAAAAAGTTTATTTTTGATATTACAGAATAAACTAGTGTTAGATAAAGCTACGAAAAAATTAAGTTAATTTTATGAGTATTGTTCGTATACAGAGTGTATCAAAGTTATTGTAACTTTGGAAAATGAGGCATTCCCAAGGTCATTTGAAGTAATTTTTTCCTTAGCGAAAATATAATCCGAGACTTTCTATTGCATTTTCGCTAAGGAAAAGCTTACTTCATGCGACCCCAGGAAACCCTCGTTTCCAGGAGTTACGGTAATATACATATATCGCCGCTAAAGTGGTAATAGAGTTCGGCTATTTTACAATTTTTATTATAAGTACATTTATACATATATTGTGTAATCAAGAATCTTCAATAACTAATCCACAAGAACATGAAAATATTGGCAGAACTTGATATAAAGGTGTGTATATTATACAAATAATAATCGTAACAGAATATTTTAAATATTTCTTCCCAGATTGATAATCAGGATCAAATAATTACCCAGTATGAAAAAGAGAAGAAACAACTGTTGAAACAGGTATTTATGCATATATTTTTTAAATTAATACCACGCTACTTGTATTCCTTAACGTTATAATTGAGCAATAGCTTTAAATTTCAATGTCATTTTCAACTATAATTATTATAGATTCACTACCTACGGTGAAGACGTATTTTTCGCGTCAGGCAATACACGGAATATTGATCAAATGAAAGTAATTTTGTGTGTACTTTTCAGAATGAACTTCAAAGTCAAACTATAGGACATTTGCAAAATGCAGTGGTAGAAGCTAAACGATCTATAGATCAAATGGGGCACAGAACTATGAGCGATGTGAGTGATCAGTGGTCAACAATTTCATCTTCCATGTGTAGTCATGGGAATGTGCATGATGTTTAAAAGTTTAAGGTTGAATTGTAAATATGCATCTGTGCAATTTTCCAGAAGTTGCACAGTTTTTTTTGCAACGAAACAGTAACCGTCAGTGAAAGTTTCATTTAATGTATTATTTAATTTATTTTATTGATCGTTAAAAAAAAATTGTTTAGTAATGAAAGTAACTATACATTTTAGTTTGTATTATAATGGAATTTGAAGAATCAAATTCAGATAATATATATCACAATATGTTATGTATAGTACATATATTTATATAGTATATTATAAATATTGTTAATCTTGATCTTGTACATATTGTTCATTTGAAGCTAGATATTACCTGAATTTATATATCCATGTCTAAAAGAACTGTAATTTGTAGTATCTGTATATGTAATTTATTAACAAAGATTGTTAATATTTTTTTGTTGTAATAAATAATCAACTAAGTAACATGCATGTATTGTGTTCCATGTTTTTGAATTAACATTTTGTCCTCTTGTATTCCGAATACAGTGTGTACTTTTGATTGTTCCCTGGTGGAACAATGATATAACAAACTGAAGTTTGTATTTGAAACGTAAATGTGACGTGGTTTGTTCGTTTTTAAGAATTATTTAACAGAAACACGATTAAAACACGATTTACAGCTTCAGGAAAAATGTGAAAATATTCGTATACTGACAGTGTATATGGATGAAACTCAAAGTCAATACAATGAATGTTTCGCCGAGGTATGTTAGATTTCCTTTGACTTGTAAATTAGTGTCGATAATATATATATAAATATATTCTATATATATTCTAATATGAAACTTGTATTTATGTAAAGGCTGCTAAACAAGAGAAATTAATGGAACTACAAAGGGAATCGATTAATCAACTTCAACGAAAAATTTCTTACATAGAATACAATAATTATTTAACTATTACTTCTATCCATATTATGCATTATTCTATGATAAGATCAATACAGGTAGTTTTATTATTTATCTGCACGTTTTCAGTTAATAAAGAAATATACTTTCTACACAGTATTTCATTGCGTGTTAATGGTTTAAGCGTAATTAGTAAAATAAATATAAGTTAATGTAAAATATTTACGATCTGAGAAGATATTAATAACTCTTAATTACTCTAATTTAGGAACAATTAGAAGCTCGTGTGAACGATATACAAACTTTAAAGCACAAGGTATGATAAAGTACTGTTATGAATGAAACTTATTTGCAAACTATTCTTATTAAAAAAATGTGCTAATTTTATTTTTGATAGATTGACTCCTTGGTACAATCAAATTGTTGTACGAAAAACAAGTATTCCAGCATGAAAAAATTGTGGCAGATAGCAGAGGAAAAACTAGAAGATATGAGGTAGTTAAACAAAATTTTAATGATACAATGATGTTAATATTGAAATGTAATTATCTGTTTAATCATTTCAGAAAATTAGTTTCGAAATGCGAACAGAAAATAAAACTTAACGAAGATAAAGAATGCCAGTGCTCGATAGAAGTTGCTAACAAAGGCTGCTCTACGCAGGATGCAATTGATTTCAATAATACAATGTCTGATAACATGGTACAATATAAGGACTATTTACAAGAACATGAGTTACAATCAGAGATAGACACGTTAATTAGAGAAAATGGAGACATGAAGAAGCAATTGGAAAAATACAAGTTGGATTTCGATATAATTGATAAGGAATTGAAAATAGAACGGGAAAATGATACCTATGCTCAGCGAATTTCATTTGAATTACAAAAAATGAGAGACACCGAATGTTGTCTACGTTATGAGAATGAACAATTGAAATCTGATTTAAAGAAGAGAACGAGAGAAGCAGAAAATTTAATTGTTACGGAGTTGGAAGACAAACAAACACAAGTATTTATTTATAAGTAGACGCTTTATTAATTATTTTAAATCATAGATACTTTGATAGATTAATTTTTCATTTTCAGATTAGTAATTTTTACAAACAAATTAAGAATAATGAAATTATTATGAAAAGACAAACTGAAACTATTAAAGAACTTAAAAAAGATTTATTTAGGAGTAACATCCAGGCTCAAGAGTATTTAACAGAGTTAAATGACGCATCGGAAGAGATGTCTGCTCTACACAATAGAATACAATCCTTGAAGAACATGCTGATAGAAAAGTCAAACAATATGACCAAATTGCAAGCAGATTATGAAATACTAAAGGTGCCCTTAAATATAATTAAAAGAACAGAATATTTAATACTTAAATTCTCAAATCTAAACATATGTTTACAAAAGTGAAACATTTCGCTATAGTTCAAAAATTTTTGTTTTAGAATGATAATTCTATATTGAAGATGGAGAACAATGCATTTGAAAATAAATCAAAGGAAGATGTGTGCATGTTGAAAAATAAGGTATAAAATTTTATAAGCGTAATGTTTAGCACTTAATAAATTACATATTTATTTTAGTTGAAAGAAATTCAGAAACAATTGTATTGCACCGAAATGAATTATAACAGAGTCACAGCGGACTTTCACGAGATACAGGAACAATTGGTAAAAATGACAAAGCGTGAAGCTGATTTACAAGAATATTTGACAAATATGGTAATTATCATTTTCATGTATTGATTAAAGCAATAGTGTTATATATAATTAGGCGAATGTTTATTTATTACTTCAGGAAAAGGAGTATTGCTCGAAAATATCAAATATGGAAAATGAAAATGCTACTCTCACAGACTGTTTAAATAAATTCAAGGATGAGATTCAAGGGAATTACTTATCCAACAGTGATGATCATTGTAAACTCCAAGACATTTGTAAATCCTATGCAGAACAATTAGATATTTTGCAACAACAAGTTAAATAAATTAATTTAATTTTCAAACATACTTGTGTTTACTATTAAAAATAATAATTTATTGCATTTGTTGTATTTTTAGGTTGAGAAAGAACGAGAAAAATTGAAAGACTGCATGGAAGAAAACTGTCTCCTCGTAAAGGAAAAAGCCATGGTGGAACAAAACAATTGTGAAATTATTTCCGAGTTACAAGAAACGCATAAGTCATTGTTAGAACTTAGAAAAGAATGTCAACTGAAAAATAAATCTCTTGCTTGTATATCAGCGGAATTAACGGAAACAGCCAAGAGTAGATCAGAACTTTGCAGTCAGTCACAGTACATAGTCTCTTGCATTCGTATGTGGATGATGGAACAACGAGGCTACGTGAACAAACTCAGTTCCAAATTGAAGTGTCAGCAACAACAGTTACGAGAACTTGAATTTGAGAAAAAGCAAGTAGCTTTATTGTCTGTTATCACAAACATTATTTCAATCATCTAGTTACGTTCATCTCATTAAACTCGTTGAACATTTTATTGTAGAGCTCTCTTAGAAGAAACAAAGAAATTGAAACACTTATTAGTTCAAAGATCGAAACGGATGAATAGATACTGTGGAAAGAATATTAAAAACGTTTGTATCGGATGCCACATATTGCCTTCAACCGGCATACAAAATTCTGGCACACTAATTTCTACAAATTCAAAACATTTATACCCACAAAAAGTTAGTAAATTCTTAAACATTAATTTCAATAAAGTTTTAATTTTGACGTTTTTTTTTTATCTAGAAATCGAATCCTACTAAGGCAACACGACGCATTTCGACGTATGGCCATACTTGGTTTTTTCCAAAAATGAAATATTTGACAAACGAGCTTCGAAAAAGTAATGTAGAATACGAAGAAAATTTCTGTAACAGAGGAAGCACTGATTCGGCATTAGAAGAAAGTCGCGATTGCGGTTATCAATCGTCTGCCAGCAAATGAGATCAATAGAAAACATTTTGTTTGATCGAATTAAAATGATGATGCTTTTATTACACTATCTTTGAATTTTCTAATCTAGCGTTATAATTATAACTATTAGTAGGAATATGTTCGTTTCTACAATTGATTTTCTTGAATCCAACTCACCGAGGTATCTAAACTTATAGTGAAATGATAAATTTCATGACACAAGATATGTAATAATACAAGATTTTCCAAAAATACTTCATTAAATATTTCGAACACACGTTTACATTCTGTCATAGAAAAAGCTTCTATACTGTCTGGAGGATTCTGAAACGAAAAATCGATATATGCATGAAATAATTATATCATAAACAACATTTTTTTTAAAGTGATAGCAATATTATAAAAGAGTACAAACTAGTACAGCATGCACCAAAATACTGTCACGAAAATACTGAAACACTTCTTCGGCTGTACAACGTGGATTAGAAAGGAAAAATAAATGCGTTAAGTGGACAACTCCTAAAATGACTGAGACGGCTTTCTCTGTGAAAGAATAGAATCTGAAACATGATTAATATTTATTTGTATTCGTCAAACAAGAAAAATTATATAGTAATACACCAATAAATTTATACCTCGCAAATTTGAAAAATTCCCACAATACTTTGGCAAAAATGTGATTACTTTTTCCTTTATACTGATGCAAGAATACTCTGTCTATAAAAGGGTATAACTTTCATTCAGAACATAATTAATACTTAATAAGACATTAGAGCATATCTGTAGTCATTTACCAAAGAAAGACAGTCCCTCAATTTTCTGACATTTCTTCAAATAAATTATATGTTCTTCGGTAAAATATTTCCAAATGCAAACTTTTGGCAATGGCGGTGTAACATACTGATCATAGACTGGGTTTTTTGGATGAATCCATGCTCCACATAAATCGTCATAATTTACATTTATTTGAGGAAGTATGTCCGAGTAGACCTTTCGCGGAATTTGAATTTTAATGCTTGGTATTACGCGTTCCGATAGGGTACATGATTTAATGTGAATTATCGATTCCAGATTATCCGTTATATTATCATCATCTGCTATTATAAATTTATTCGACATTATTCTAAATTACTGCGTTTTACTATTATCTATAATTGTACGAACATCGCACATATAAAGCTGTTAAACTATCGAATTCATATATATGTAACAAAAGTCGCAAGTAATAATACTAACATATTGCAATGATTTGTAAAGTGTGTATGAGTTGGTAACCATGTTGTCGATGAACTGCTAATTTTCTTTTTACTTTGAAAAGAGTGTGAAATATTTAAGGATGTTTTTTTTTTAACGAATTAACTTACTTAACATAATTTAGGTGGTATTTGATCTTATTCGCGTATAAATAACAGACATATTTATATGCGATATTTTTGGACGAGAGTGAACAGTGAATGTGACGAAGCCGATAATAATATTCACAAGTTTATTCTTTTTCTTGTGTAATCATTTATAATTTATCATGAATTATTGAATAAAATTAATATACAATATATTTCGGAGCAAAAATTTGTTATACATGTTTACAAACTAAGAAAAGTAAATACATAGGTAGTTAGCAGCAGGAATGGCCTACTATCTTACAAGATGTTTTGCGTGCCAAAAATTCATCATACATTGTATATTTTAAATGTATATTATTACTAATATTAATATTATTAATAATAATCAATTTACCATTAATATTATCATTATTACTTATTACCATTAACATTACTTATTATGTAAATCATATTAATTATATATGATTTTATAGTATAATCGTATTTATATATTTATATATATATTTATATTTATAACGAACACCGCCCATTACTACTAGAATTACAAATGGGAGTTCACCAAATCTCTCTCTCTCGCTCTTTCTTTCTCTCTCTCTCTCACTCTTTCTCGTATTCTCTCGCGCGCGCTCGTTCTCTCTCTCTCTCGCTCTCTTCCTTTTTTTCGATAGATCTGATACTCAAAATAGATGATATATCTTCGAATGAAACGTGATACACGCATTTTTCTAAATTAATCACTCAGGCAAAATGTTCGTCCTGCATAGTTCACCTCCCATTCCATAATAGTGGCATTTTTCCATCGTTTTACGTTCCATTCAAATTCAATGCGGACACATTCATGGTGTACTTATATTTTGGATTATGGTACATATCTGCAAGCAAAAAGTTGTGCGCTCCTACAGTGATTTATAAAACAAATTATATTTGAAAAAAAAAAGACAATGTGAAATTTGTACTTAATTTACAAAGTTATTTGTTGTAAGAGAAGAACAAAATAGACTATAAATATACAAACTAATAAACGTTTATTGTTCAATATTTGCACTTATGAAACTTTAAAGTAACCATTAAAATTTGAAACAATTAATATTTCAGAGAACAGTGTGTAAATGCAATGAATTACATAGAAACCATCGATACAGGTTTTTAGTAACACATCTTCATTATCAAGAGGTCACTGAAACTAGCTAAGATTGATTGTTAGAGCAGCATTAACTAGTAACAACGTTCCTCAATAGTCGCACTTTTGTTACTCTAAGGTCAAAATATTTATATACTTCACAGCGTTAACTATCGTTGGAAATACATGTCAATGTATATTGATGTATGATTAGAGGTCTTAAGTTTATTTGTAATACTTATTTCGTCGATTTCGACTCGATTCTCTAATGACTTGCGAAGATACACGAGCAAGGTCCTCACCTCACAAATCCAGAAAACTTTATAACTCAGAAATTATAACAGAAAAGATTGAAGGCAAAAATTAACTACACATACATATGTTCTTAAAATTTGATGGTCACGTTAAAAAAAACCTACAACGATGGTTTAATGTAAGCCAAACAGGATATTCTATGATGAAGTAATTTAAATTACACTTAATCATGCTTATAAGTAATTATGATTAACTGTGATATTAACTTACCTAGGAGGTGTTTCAAATAAATCTAACGTGTAGTTGTAAAAAAAGAACACTTTTCATACTTGAATTATTCTTTGCAATTTGAAAAATTGTGACAACTAATTGTACTTTACACTTAACACGCTGTTACAAATAGTAATTTCTAAGTTGTTTTGTTCACTTTCAACACTTAATTTACATAGAAAGAAAATTTTATATAAAATCTATTATCTATGAAGAAATGGAAACATGAAAAATGAATCTATGGAAAAGCTACATAATTTAGCTAAGAGAAAGTAAATGGTTGATGTAAATAATAAATAGCAATAGCTGGAATTTTTTTTAATGATATCTGCAAAAATTACGACACTCAGACAAATGTGTTTATTAAAGAACTCAAGAGTTGCATTAGTTAAATCAAAAAGACTCAACTTTTGAATAAGAAATTAACATTTCCTTTAATGTCATTTTGAGATTTACAGTAACAAGGTGGTGTAAATATTTTACAAGGATTATTTACTTTTGCATCTAACAATCCACTATATAATTTATAACGTAAAAATAATTACTATGTAAATATTAATTAAATAAAAATTAAGAGAAATAAATGTAGTAAGCAAAGTATATAATATTTATGAACATACTACAGGCATCACTATTATGTGGCTGAATCTTGCAAAATTCAAAATATAAAGTATTGTAACGAATGTGTATACATATTTACTCACAATATGGTGTAAATAATAAAGCATGACTAAAATTTTTGCAACAATATCATAATCGCGATAAAGTAAGAGTATAAAATTATGTTGAACGTTTACAAATAGAAAAAAGAAAGTATCAAATACTTAAACTGCGCACTAGTATTTAATGCAATAATTACTCTAAGCTATGTGAGATACAATAATTGTATAAGGAAATTCTTATATAAATATGATATTCTCTTATTTTAAAAAAATATTTGTTAAATGCCAAAATAGTTGGAATTTATAAGTTTTCGTGTATAGTAAAGTAACGATTGAACTTGCGTATGTTACTAAAACACGCTTTATAATTGATTCCTTAATTAATGGAAAATACTATTTTTTTTTTTAATAACGTCACATACAAGAAGAAACATATTTATTTACCGAGTTTTAAGAATTTTATAAATTCTTTTATAACAGCATCTTGTTTATGCAAAATTCTTTTTTGTATTATCAATTAATATATATATGTATAGATATATATATAAAATAAAGATTTAAGGGGAAAAATACGGTTTCAACTTCTAACTTTACTTAATAAATACAAACATTGAAATTAATCGGGAATATATGCAATAAAAATATTAGTTTTAACAAAAAAAAAGATGAACTACAGAAATATTTATGCACATATTCCGCAATCTAATACATATTTTCTCATCAAAAACCCATAAATTGCAGACTTTTAACCTAGTTAATATCAAATCTGTTTCCACTGAAAAGCCATCAATCCTTTCTCCTTATACATTTTTGCATTATAAAAATATCTAGACATAATGTATTATTATATTAAACATTGAACCCATAACATATATGATGCATATATCAATTGGTTTGTGACTGCTCAATAGATATTACTTCCAGTATTATCGATCACCAAGGTGACCAATTGTGACTAATATAAAAATATATACCAATACAGTATTTAACACGTACAGATTTGGGTAATCACTTGCAACAATTGCCAGTTGCTGCCTTTTGTCCTTCTGTTTCAACTAATCGACGACCTTGGCCGCTCGTACTTACACTTCCCGATTGTTCATTTTTTGGAAGTTTCTTAGCTGTAAAAAAAAATTGGTATAAACAAATTTATTTGTGAAAAATTCATAAAAGAATTGAAATATAGTAAGAAACGAATACTAGTACTCGATACTACTAGTAAACGAATACTAGTAAACGATACTATTTCAAAACCAGACGCATTGTTTCATAGATAACATTATCGTCGCTAGAATTGCAAATGTTGCCAATACCGTTTCAGTATTGTTGAATCATTCGTTTCATTTATCTAATAAATAGAGATTGTAACATATCTTACCTATCGCTAGAAATATATCGTTAACATTCATTGCTGTTTTGGCTGAAGTTTCCATGAAAAGAAGGCCATTCTCATCTGCATATGTTTGAGCTTCATCAAATTCTACAACTCTTTTATTTGAAAGGTCTGCTTTATTTCCAGCTAATGCTATAACTATGCTTGGACTGGCTTGTCGTTGCAATTCCTTCACCCACGTTTGGGCACGTACAAATGTGTCCTACATATTTAATTGAAAAATTAATTTATATAAATAGCATACAACAAATAATTGGAAATGTTCAAAAGATAAAATACAGATATGTTTAGAACCCTACTAAATAGAAAATCTAGAATCAAGCTTATAAAAATGCTACAAAATATAGACAAAGTTGAAAAAAAAAAATAATTATAAGTCTGCTATTATCTTTAGATTATTATTTACCTTGATTACAATATAATCTTTGGCGTGTATGGAAATATCATTTATAATTAAGTTAGATATATTGTTTTAATAACTTTTACTTACCTGATTTGTTATGTCATACACAACAATGGCTGCCTGTGCACCTCGATAATACATTGGTGCAAGACTATGATAACGTTCTTGGCCTGCTGTATCCCAAATCTCAAATTTTACAGTCGTGTCATCCAAACATACAGTTTGTGTTAAAAATGCAGCTAAAAAGATTAACATAATCAAATAACGATGTCTAAGAATACCTGTTCCAAGTTACAAAAAACTTCTTAAATGGAAAATTTTGTATTATCTAATAGCCTTTACTATCTTGGGTATAATTTTGCATAAATGTACACCTAATTGAACAATAGTTCATACGTAAATACGTAACTCATCCTGTGTAAATTGATGCCACTAAGCATTTTATGAATGAAAAGGTTAAACTTTGTACATAATTATATATCTCCTTGTACAATTAAAATTTTCAGCAAATATTTTGAGATTTTAGTATTATGTTCTATGCTTTTTTAATACATTTCTCTATATGATTTAATAAATTATTTATGACAAAGTCTAAGATTTCATTTAAATAAAGGAAACAACTGTGACAATGCAGCAACGTATTTGAAAAATATTAACCTCCTTCGAAATGGAGCAATAGCCTGACCCATTTATTAGAATGCAACGTAAGTTTTACAGAAAGATTTCCTACCTCCGATAGTACTTTCTTGATACTCGTGAAACTGTCCTTTCACAAACCTCAAGACAAGGCTCGACTTTCCAACCGCTGACTCTCCGAGCAACACCAACTTGAACTGGCAAATCTTTCCTTGCGTCGAACCATTTGGCCTCTGGGCTGT
Organism: Augochlora pura; assembly: GCF_028453695.1. Classification (NCBI taxonomy): domain Eukaryota; kingdom Metazoa; phylum Arthropoda; class Insecta; order Hymenoptera; family Halictidae; genus Augochlora; species Augochlora pura. Next base: position 39,454,621 of record NC_135778.1, read on the forward strand.
ACCCCGATTAGCCATGATTACCTAGATACAAAATAGTTATTAATTTCAACAAAATATTATAATTTTAAAGCACAACGCAATGAATCTTGTTCAAAAATATTTCATTCGAATCAATAGACAAGTGTCCAATTTATATTGAAACTTCATTTGGTAGACGAGAATTCCACTTTTATGCATCGTAAACATAATCGTAATCAAATTTTACAAAATCTTCCAGAGAATTATTAATTTCTTTTTTTACGGACCGAAACACTTTTTTCGTAACGCGAATTAACGTGTTCGAAACGCAAAGATTTCAAGAGGTCAATACCCTACGCTAAAGTATACAAAATAATACAATTAAATTAATAAACTGGAATTAAATCGTCATTCATATCAACGACTTTAAACACACAATGTACTTAGCGTGTCACGAAGTCGTAAATGATAGATACCGATTGCAATGCAAACAAGTGCGCAAAATTTCATTATCTTTTATATTGCGGATTAAATGCTGCTCACGCACGGTGAGTAAAACTAAAAGAAGAATATAATAGCGTATACCATTTAACACATTAAAGCGGAGCTCTTGTTAATTACATTAGCCAATTAGCTCGCGGAGCCAAGTCTCAAAAAGATCGAGCAGCTCCGCGTTGATTCTCAAATAATGTTAACCGTTGATCAAACTCGAACTCTACAAATGATAATACGAAGATTCGTTTAAAAAGATTAAACGGAAGAGCAAGGAATCGGTAAGACAGAGTGACTGAACGCAGCGAGTTTCACGGGGCGATCGCAGGATTTGTACGACACGGTGACTAGAAGGAAACAGGTCTGCATAGGCACGAGAGTCCGATCGAGTACGAGTCTGAGTCCGGGTACCGACTCATACGACGGGGGGAGGAGGGGGGAGAAAAAAACCGTTCATACGAGTAAGAACGAATAAAATGAAAAACACACGATCACGCATACGTGTTATTGGATGCAGCACAACGACGAGTACCACTAAAGTTACTTTGAAACTATCGTACTCGTGACAAAAAAAAAGACTCACCCAAAGTTATCTACGTAACCAATACCTCATAACCTTCGACGAAATGGTATTATCGAAAAATCACGAGAAACCGTTAAAGCGGTGCATAAGGACTGCGAAAGAAAGAAACCGATAAGGACGCATAGAGTTCTGTGTACGCGCGCGCGAATTCTCTTTCTCGCTTTGCCCTGGCACAACTCATCGTACTCTATCTCCCTTGTACGTGTTCACTAAACTCTGTCTTCTTTTCTCTCGCTCCGTTATTCGCTTAAAGTACGGATCCTCTTTCTCTCGCATACGGTTACTCATTCGCAGGGTCTTTCCTTCTTTCGCTTGCTCACGCGCTCCGCTCTACCTTTCTCTCTTGCACTCGCTCATTCACGTTCGCCGTTTCCCTGTTCCACTCGAGAGATTACAAGAGAGAAACGAAGAGAGACGAAATAAAAGGGAGTAAGCGATGCGCCACGATAGTTACGGGCTCCGAGTACTTGTCACCGCCCGTGAAACGTCAGCACGATCTGAAATATCGAATCTCTTGGGAAATTAAAAAAGTTTTGTTGCTTGACCGAAAAGATAAAAGAAAAAAAAAATAGACGACAGAAAAATCGAACACAGATTAAAGAAATCGCGTGTCGAAGGGTTACGCACAAGGGATCTTATCAACATCCGTATGATAGAGTGTATACGCCGAAAGGCGAACAATACAGACACATCTATTCGAGCACCTCTATCGTCGATGACATTCTGCGCCTCTAACGTAAATGACACTGTTCATAAACAACCGATTCTCTCGCGCACGAAAATTCATAGAGAGAGAGAGAGAGAGAAAAAAGAAAAGAAACATGAAAAATGTATAGTTCTCCGGTAGCATGGAATTGGGGACACCTAACAAGATGGAAAAGTCGAATTATCGATGCTTAACCTGCTGGGAGAGGAAGTTCGCCGTTGGATAGAAATGCGGCACTAGCTCTTTAGACGTTTTGGTCGATGGGTGCACAACACCGCGCGACGATGATTAATGTCAATTCACTGCCGCGCGTCAGACACGATCACTTGTCTCCAGTAAATCGGCCCACTAACAGAGCATAGATTGTGCAATCTATATAGAATGTGTACATTTATGACAGCTCCGGTTGGTACACACACCAGACACACGGACTTTGGCGAAGATCGTCGGTTTTTTCACACTCCCCCTTTTCTGTTCGAGGGAAGAGATTATCTCAGCACTTTTCCCGGAACCACAGACGTTCCATGCAGCACTTTCTCGTATCGAACGTACAGCGATAGTTATTTCTTGAATCCGATGCGATTTACGTTTCGAAATCGAGGAATTCGCTCGCACTGCATAAATGGTACCAAGAGACTGGTGGCTCGGATCACGCACACGGAACACACAGTGCTGTGACACTTTCGATTACAACGGCGTAACCGTAGATCACGCGCACGCGAATCGTTTCCCGATGATTGACGAATTAGTCAATTTACCAGCAATCGTTCGAGATATCTTGAAGAAACGACGAAGCGACTTCAACCAACTTCAACCAAGGAAGATCTTTCGAGGGTACCTTCCTTCAATGTCGTTTTCTTTTTCCTCGAGTCAGAAACGGCGCATTTCGATGAAAGCGATCGGAGAGAGCAGCGCCTCTCGCGACCGATAACGATAACATCGCGCATGGTACATATGTATGCAGTGTCCGCTGTGCAACATAATACATACGTATATGTACTTCAGAGGCGAAATTTTACATTATTTTCAAAAACCAATTTTTAATGCATAGGTGTCTGTAAATACATAGATACACGCACTAAGGTTACATACAATTTATATTTTTGAGAATATATATGAATATACGTGCGATACATATATGTACGTTGTAGCAATCTGACTTCCGCTTGCTACTATCGGAAGATTAAGGAAGTTTTTCATATTTTTATTTTTTACATTCAGTTATACACTTGAAATTACAAATTGTGGCTTCGTTTACGATTTATTAACGAAAAGCAGCGGCCAATGAGACGCGAGATCAGCTCAACAACAAGAATCGCAAATATTCTATAGTGTCGCATTGATTTGCCTAAAAATACGACGCTATAAGGAAAGATTCGTATTAAGATCCCCATGCTTCTTTCTAAAAATCCCCAGTTGACAATTCTTAATTTCCTAATAACGTCTCCTTATAATTACATTTGTTACAATAATAATTAATACAAATAAACTGTAACTTAATTCTTTTGCAAATTTCGTTTAAATGATAAATAAAAATTGTAATATAAAATATATTTTATATAGGAATTTCGTACATGTGATTTGCCCATCCTTACTTCTACCATTTAAAATTAAATATTAGAGATAGCTGCCAAAAACCAGTTTTATGCGAAACGATATTTCTCATGATCAATCTTGTGAAACATTTATGCATAACAAAAGATACGCGTGTCCAATTATCAGGATGCACTTGTGAGAATAACTTTTACTATATATATTCCACATGAACGTATTTTTATCCTTTTTACAAATGTTTTTTTCGAACGAATGATAAATATCAATTATAGGACTTCCACTTTATGAAAAGTATCTATCGGATCAGCTTTAATGTCAACGTTATTTACAAAAGAGCGGCATTTTAATTGTATTTCGAGGAATACAAGTTGAACAGAAATGGAAAAATATCAGCCTATGAGAACATTTATATCTGCGGTTGTAGAATATACCAAACATCCGAGTGAAACAACTGCCTCAGTTTTACAACGAAATCTTGGCGTAAGTTGTAACTTATTTCTATTTATTTAAAGTCGTATAATATTTGCTTAATGTATTGACGTGAAAACGTTCAAGAAAAGGTAATAGTATAACACATTGTGAAGTAATAATATTTTAAAAACAACATTACCCAACGTGTGAATTATTTGTTTACAATAAAAATTTTTATTCGAAAGGTAATAAGCGTTTCATTGGATTTGAGCATATTCGACCCTGGAACCAGTGTAGCCGCAGAGTTTTATGTGAGTCTGCACGAGCTTATGAATTCTTTGGCATCTAGGACCACTTTGATCTGGAGTGCAGTCGATGTTTTACAAAATGCTTGTCGTAATGCAGCTGCGAAACAAGCTCTTATACACACTTACAAATTTGCACCTATATTGGCAAGATTATTGGAGGTATAAAACATTTTAACTTGTACAGTAAAAGAACAAAAATTATATATTTAAATGTGTACTTTCATTTTAAAATCTTTTAGGCTAATTTAACAACCGAAAAGAGAATAAGGGTATTAAAATTACTTCAAGAATTGACATATGGAATTAAGATTTCTTGGCAAGAAGCTCATTTACCTTATTTAATATCCATATTAACACAGTGGGCAACACAGTCTAAAGAAGAAGACATTATTGCTCTTTCACTTGGGGTATTAGTGAACCTTTGTTATAAAAATCTACCAGCAGTATACACTTTAATGAGAACAATTGACACGAAAGCATTTATGAGGACATTGCTGAAACTGCAACACTGTAGTGTTAACATCAATGTACAGTGTTGCAAACTTTTAATTATATTAGAGCATACAAATATGAACATCTCAGAAAAATACATTTTAGATTTCGCTGCTGTTACATTTAGCAGTCTTATTAGTGCAATGAAGCAGAGGGATGTTCTTCTCCTTAGACATGTTACAGACTTTTTCAATGATGTCGGGCAAAATGAACATTCTCATTCCATACTGCTTACATATGCACAGTAAGTCGTTGAATAATATATATTTAAATGTTTTGAATACAATACTAAATCGGTTCTTTTTCTTTTTTTTAATTAGTTATGGAAGGGACGTAGAAAATGTGTTGTCCATATTAGAAGACAATGCGGATCCGGAATGTGTTGCCCTTATGATGGAATTTTTAGCATCGCTAGTGAAATTAAAATTATCTGCGTTAATACCTTTATATCCTTTATGTGTAAAGACAGCTATGACATGGGTTCCCGTAGAACAGGTGCGTTGCAACTTGAAAATATAACTTCTATTATGCATCAATAAAGGTGCGCGAAAACTTCGAAAATTTTGGGACGCTCAGATTGAGCATAGCATGCTCTGACTCTAGTTTCCGCATTTCGTGTTTAGCGGTATTTTATAGGAAAACGAAGCTCTTTCGAAGTAAAACTCGAGTTCTCGAAATTTAAGAAATATTAAATCCGTCCTCAAAAATAATTTTTAATCCGATATTGTCTGGTTTTCATAAATCTTTAATCAATATATTAATATTAATCAAATTTAAAATGAAATTTATTCAACTAGGTGTGTTCTAAAGCATTGACCTTAATAAGAGTCACTGTAATTGATGCACGTCGTGCTAAAACGTCTTCCGAAGTATTAGCGGAACTAGATGCTTCTGTCCTGATGCTAATCATAAATTCAGAAAAAAATGGAATTCAAGGAATGCAGGAACTGAGCTTAGAAACGGAAACAAGACTGGCAGAGTTAATGCAATTATTTCAAGAAATGGTTAAGACTCCTACGCTTAGAACTAAAGTTATGCAATCTTTGAGTGAACAAACGATATACAAATTATTGAGTCCATTGTTGGATTCTGAAACATGTACAGCTGACGATTTTCCTGGAAAATATATTAAAGTATTACTTTTCCTTTATTATGTAATGCTATACTGGTTTTAGGCGATTATTAATTTAAGATACAATTTTTCCAGAATCCTAATACAAATCTATGTATTCATGCGTTAGCTTTAATAGCTGATTTGGCAGCTAATAATTCCAATTGGTTAACATTATATTCTGAAGTACTTCGAAGGAGACAAATTCAAATGACAATGGCACATGCGTTATTTACTGGTGATGCTGATGTCAAACAGAAAGTTTTACAGCTGACATCTACTGTAGGATTTCCCCAGGAATGGTAGATTTTATAATTTTATATAATAACCTTTGAAAGATACAATTTGAATGGATTAGTACCATATTTTTATTATTGACGAAAATTGGTCACAGCATTCCTTTTTATTGTAGATTTTTAAATTCTGATAATTGAACTTTTGCTACTATAGTGCTGTGACTTTATCTTTAATATCACATGATTTTTACAATTAATTGTTTTAATTGTTGCTGATAATAATTTTTAGACACATCTATTATTACATGTAAATTTTATTTCATGTTTTTCTGTGATAAGTGTTTTCACGGTAGCGCTCTGTATGAAAGAATTAGAACCTTTGATATTGGTACAAAGTACTCCTGGTGTGGTAGCAAGCATTGGAAGTAAAGTGTCTATAAATCCGAATAGTGACATGGCGCCACTTTTTTCTTTTGCGCAAGAAGAACGTCTTGATGCGTTCTTAGCAAAATTAACAAATCAAATGAGTGACATTACTACATCAGCAGTTATGGAATTGTATGAATATAAGGTACGACATTCTATATAACTTTTCTCTAAAAGCAAGTTCAATCTTATATTAAGTTCTCTTTTTTGAAGTTAGCAGCGATGAGACACGCAGAACGCGCGATGCAATCCAGTTTAGAAGCAGCGAATAATCATGGGATCAGTTTGCAACATAGGCTTGCACAAGTGGTGGCCGAGTCAAGTCGGTTACATCAAATGCTATTTGACACGCAACAATGTTTGGAGGGCGTAAAGTCCACATTAACGGTAAAACTTGCCGATGCCGAAGAACAAAGTAAAAAAGCAATAACTATGAAGAAACAGGTTGATACACTTTATAGTAAATGTATAGTTGTTCAAATACAAAATTTGCTTAAAAGTATAAGGCATAAATTACATTTATAGGAAATTGAAGGATTGAAAAAAATAGTCTGCGAAAAGTCTGGGAAAATTGAACACCAAAATGTGCTAATATCACAGTACAAACATGAATTAGATAGCAGTAATACTCGGATGGAAGCTTTAACAAAAAAGATAAAGGAATTGGAAGCGGAATGTGCGAATGCGAATGCGAGAACTGCCGAGATGGTCAATAAAAATCACGATCTGACGAAAGTTCTTCATAAAATGCAAGAACAACTGAATAAGAAGGAGCAGGTATGTATGGAAAAGTTAAAAATATTATGACAACAGTTTTATTATTGTTTAATTTTGAACAGATGATAGAATTGAGACATGCGGAGATACAATCCAATCAGAAAGATATTTCTGCGCTTAAACAAGAAACACAACAGTTATCACAATTGGTACATACATACGAACAGACTATTGCAGAACGTGAGGAGAGTCTCAAAAAATTAAGAACAGAATTGACGGATCTAAGCCGTATGAGAGACATGATATTTGAACTTACCGCAAAGAAAAAAGAAGACTTAAACACAAGCTAACACCTACTGGATAATTTTTAAGATACAGCAATCCTTGAAATTATCAAAATACTTTGATAGCAATATTCTATGAAATATATTATTTGTACCACATTTTTCTTATATATATTTTTAACAAAATTTACAAAAAATACATTCCATTATAAGTATTTGTATGTATATCGGAGAACCAGCAACTGGTTGATTATATGGTTCTTCTTGTAAATGTAAGTCTTCTTGTCTATATCAAGTGGATGTTCTTTCCACGCGCAGTTGCGATTTTATATATTGACACGAGACAAGATAAGATACAAGTACAACGTAGTTGTACACGAAGCTGACAAGTACAATAATAATTTTTCTCTTTGAATTAATACGTTTTGTAGGATTCCTTACATTAAACCATTCTAACAATTTAAATATAATTATTTGAATCCTCAGTAAAAGTAAATAGCAAATATTTTCATATCTGATATCTTATTTTTCGCTATTTCTCTCTATTTTAAAACAACATATTGATATTGTCTAAACTAAATTACTTCCTAATTATTACCACGTTTATAGAACAATGATTCAATTTGTGTTTATGGGTTGTGGTTGTGATTATAAAAGTATTCTATTAATATAGTAACATCTTACTATAATATATTGTACGTCAGTTTTGTCGATATTCTTATATTTCTTATAAACATATTTTTGTATTACTATTTTTAAAATGTATATACTATCGTAATTTAATATACACTATACTGCCGGATGTGTCTCCACGAAAAATGTAAAGATAAAATTTATATCCTACATAAAAGATATTTTCGGTCACATAAGAGATATCTCTATCACTTTTCACTCTCCTAAAAACTCAAGTGTAATTGATTTACAAGTTATATATCTCTGCTTTATGCCAATCATTTCTAGACAATTTTTATAGTTATATATAAAATTCCTACGTATAAACTAGAATAGAGATTTTTCAATGTTTCTTGTACATAATTATAAAAAATACTTGCAATAATTTGCACTTCTTTATCGCACAATTAAAGTAAATCAAATTACTTCCTCTATAGTTAAGATAATATTAATTTTATTTCAATCTAATTGATATGAAAAATAAAACATCATCGTCAAAAGTTATATTGTCATGTGAATAGCTTCTTTGGAATGTCAAACGTAGAGTATATACAATGCTTTGTCAATATAGTAACAAAGATTGATGCATAAAAAATTGTATAGTAAACTACTAATGGAAAGTGTCAATAATGAATTAGTCATGAAAAGTATAAATGTCAAGGCAATATCATCATTACAATTAAAAGCAGTAGTGAAAATGAATAAAAAAAAGATAAATTTTTGATCAATCCAAAGCTTCTTTGTTTACAAACACATCGAAACGAAAAATTTGTACTTGTATTGCCAAAATGATTAAAATCTTATTAACACGTTCGTTGCGTCATGAGATTGCTGCTTCGTACGAAGGTTACGAATGACGAGGATTCGTGTCAACCACAGCAAAGGTGTTAATGAACTAGAATGAGCTTAGCGCGACTCTGTCTAATGATAAATTATTTTCCATGTTAAATATTTCGCGTCTAATAAAACTTTGTCATCAACTTCTACCTTTGCTCCACGGTTGTTCTGTAGCAGATGCAAAGATTAAGTAAAAGCAGTTGGTTGCCATATTTATTCCTGCTGCCAACCAGAATACCGTATGCCAACGCGCTAGCGTTTCCTATAAAAATTAAGTTAAATTATAATCACGTTCAACAATTAAATATAAAAATATATACCCTTAATTATTTTACTACACTAACATGTCCTTGAACTAATATTCCAATAACGTATGGTGCTAAGAATCCACAGGCGTTTGCTGCAGCATTTGTAAGTCCGTAAAGGGTGCCGGCGTATCGCGGTGCTAGCGCGATGTGATTCATTTGGTTTCCAGCATAAATTGCACCCTGCAAAGAACCCAAGCCGGCGATCATCATCATTACAGTCATACGATCGCATCCAGCCCAGATAGCACCGATAAAGCTGAGACTAGGTCCTAACGTGGCCACTGTGTTCCACAATTTAAACGATGCTAAAGGAGATAAAAGTTGACGGGCAAGAAGGGCGTCTGCGAAACTTGATATACCAAGTCCGACCAACCAAGAGGTTAAATAAGGCAGTGCCGATAGAAATGCGTCCTGCTGAACATCAAACTGTAAAATTTTATCCATATACGTTGGTAACTCAGTTAAAAGAGTATAAAATGCCCACGATTGCCCACATTGTGTTATTGTTATAGCCCACATGGGCAACGATGTGAATACTGATAACCAAGGAACTCCAGCATCATTTTCCTGTTTTTATACAAATTATATTAGACTATGTTCCATAGGAAAATCACTGTACAATTTAAGTAAGTAAAATAAAAGGTAAACCTCATCCATTTTTTCCACACTAGCTTCGATGTATGCTCTTTCCACGGGATCAATTCTTGAATGCGATGCTGGTGTGTCAAACACAAAAATTAGCCAAAATGCATACCATACGATTCCAAGGCCACCGAATAAATAAAATGCAAGTGGCCACCCATCCGCAAATTCTAATGAACATAACCATCCGCTCATTGGTAATGATATAACAGTCCCAAAATTTGCTCCTGTATTAAATAAATTGTAATAATATTATTCATCTGAATATTACTATTATCTTCATTCACCGATAACGGATATTTAATCTCTTGGTACCTGCATACACTACAGCAGCAAATTTGCTTCTTTCTAAAGGAGGGACCCAACGTGCTAACATACTATGCATAGCAGGAAACGTAACACCCTATACAAAAATATTGGTCTATCAAATAATTTTACTTCAACATTAATTATTTCTTGTCTTCAAAGAAAAGCTGTACCTCTGTAAACCCTTCCGCTGCTCGTACTATTAAAAATGGACCTAATCCTGCGTATGCTGCGAAAGGACTGACTACAGTCAATACCGCAGTCAGAAATACACCTAATCCATAAACTAGCTTTCCTCCATATCTCTCAGCCATTCTGCCACCTGGTACATTTGTAATTACATAGCCAAGAAAAAAAGCACCCAATATAATACCTTGGGTTTTTTCATCCCAGGCAAACTTTCCTGCAGTCTGTCATTATATACAAAATTTTAAAAAATATATTAATTAAAAATAAAATTAGAAGATATCGGAAACTCGAAGGAAATCAAGAGTTTATAGAATAATGAAAGCATAACGTGTATAAAGGAACTACGTAAGATAATAAAACTACAATAAGATAATGGTAACAGATGCGTGGTTGCAATGCGCGTTACATCATAGTGCTGAGGTCATATCAATAATGATAAAACTATATGAGTAATAATATGCGTGATAGAGAAGTCACTATTAATGTTGATATTCAATCTATGTCAACATTATACGTATAGAATATACAATATTATTGGGTGAAAGTATATGTAGAAGTTAAATATTTTAAAACAAAATAGAACAAGTATTTAACACCGGAGATTAACCATTAAATATAGGAAATATTTTATGAAACTCACTGGAATAAATGTTCCATTAATCGGTTTGTGATTATGGCAAACATCAGTAGTACTATTATCATCGGTATGCGGTATAGCCGTCTGATTAACCATCGCGACAATGGCAACAGATAAGTTTACTCTCATGGCATACACTAAAGCAAACCCTAGAAATCCTAAAAAGCCAAGCGTATACCGTGCTTTCATACATGACTTTGTGTCTGATAATACTTCGGGTACAGTAACTGGAAAAAAAGAATTATTTTATTGAATGTGTATAGCATTTTATATAATTCACAATAATTAAATAATTACAATTATTAGTGTTGCATAACGATATATATATTCAGTTAAAAGGTACAATTTAAAAATTATGACAAACAAAATACACAATAGATGACAGTTTCAAATAGATTATGTAGTACAACAAACAAATAGAAAGTTACAATACATTCTTCACGCATTTGACGTCATGATTTTTATCTTTGAATATCGATGTTTTTTGCCTCATAAAATTTAAACAATCAAGCTGTTAAGAATATTAGTTATTTTTTTATTAACCTAACGCATCTTCCGATAATATATTGTAAGATCTCTTTTTTTTCATGATCAATGACTAATATCACGAATTTAATAACACTGTCTGCTACGGAACTTTCTGCACGCATATCGTAATACAAGAATAATTAACAGTTCGAAATATAATCATAATGTATGTTGCGGGAAAATGAAACGTGTAACCATTAAAGAATCAAGAAAATTGAAGTAAAAACATTCAATATAAGCGTTCAGACGAAAAACGCATCTGAAAGTTCTAACAGATGACGATGTCATCGATTACTCATACAGCTGTTCTACCAGTCCTTTGTATCCAAACATTGTCTACTGATGTATACTTGCGATTCCCAAATAATATAATTACAACGATAAAAAAATACGGAAAAACTGTTTACAGAGAAAGACGCGTACAGGGATGACTTAAAAAAAAAGAAAGCAAACCTTTTTCTAAAGAATCATTAATACATAGAGGCTGATCGTCTCGCGAGACACTAGGATCCAGTACTTCCATGTTGCTTATGGCTACTTTACAGATGTTCAACACTTTACCAATAATACAATCGTGGTCCGATCATGGACGTTGTAATTTGGTTTCGCACGATTGCGGTTTATTACTTTGTGACATCGATGCAATCATGCGTGTCTGACAATGATTTAATTTGAATTCGAACGAAGATCCGCAGACTTCACCGTTGCTCGCTGTCAGACCATGTCAAACATCAAACTGGCGCGAATTACTACACACTCGCGTCATTCGAAACTAACACTAGGCTGAATCGAGATTTCCTGTCCGACACATTCCACACAAATTAAACTGAAAATTGCTGTTGAATCACACATACGTGGTGTGTTCACATACAAACGCGCAGGCGCGTTGCCTTTAACTTTGCGGAATAGCGCGATTGACAATTAATAAATAAATTAATAATTGACAATTATAATATCAGGTGGCAACAACATTTAACGTTTTGCTTTTAACACGAATTATTATAAGATACGCGCTATTTTGTAAATTATGGGATTTGACAAATTACATTGCTCTAAAATTTTAGCCAATGAGAATATAAAAAATTCTAAAACAATCTTTGGCATTTAAAGATATTTATTTTAACACGTACATTAATAATTTAACAACAACTGAACAACATTTCCAAGACTTTATTTGTTACACGAACATCTTCCTAATGAAATTATTATACTGCATTACTTATTAATAATTTTTGGTATATAACGACTATCATGAACATTATTAGTTACGCAAATATTACTATAGTTATTCGAACAATTAATAAGAGCAGTATACAATAATTTTTCTGTCATTAACAATTTTTATTATTTTTTTTAAATACACAGTATTTAAGATCACCTATAAGCATACTATTGTTTTAATACAATGTCTACATGAAAAAGTCATTACACACGTCATATAGTTAATTGCCTAACTGTTGTGGTAAATGTAATTACTTAAAGCATAAATTACTTTTTACATAACTTTCACAAAGCAAACGGTACAATTCATAGAATCATTCTTTATAAACGTTTAAGTACCATTTTGTATTTTATTCAAAGAATTTAAAACGAAAGCGAAGATAAATAATATTTAGTTTGTAAAATAATATCGATAAAATACGATTTATAAGTACATAATACATTAATCAAAACTCAAAAGAAAACGCAACGCATAAAATGGAATTGTAAAACATATTTAATGGTCTAAATCGCAATGTTTAAAATTTTTCTATATTTAAAATACATAACTAATTAAAACAAAATTAATATAAAAATGAATTCTTTTTAAGTTTCTAATACTTCTATTTAAATTTTTTTACTGTTACTTTAAGATTATGTTTTTATCGTTCCTCGACATGCTACGCGGAAAGTTGTTACGTTCTTTTCATGTGATTAGAATTACCACATGTATTTGCACTTAAACTGTATATAAATACATGTAATTTCTATACAACTAACGAATGGCAAAGGTAATAATTTTACATAAGCTAGCAAATAATTTTTGTTAAATAATTTATAATTTAACGAACACTATTAACCTTCATTAAAATACAGTTGGATAAAATTTTTATATTGATTAAGTCGGTAATAAGTTTGTTCATCTTAATCGTGCATGCAGGTCAAGAAATGTTACTTGAAATTATTTATTTTTTACGTTTACGATTATCTATTCCACACCAGTTTTTTTGTCGTTTAATACTTTCATTATTATTTCCAAATATGTGAAAAAAGGTAATCTATAGAAAATTAAAAAAATTTTGTTACTTCTATAGTTCTAAACCGATTAATGAATCTGTTGTTAAAAAAATAAGTAATAAACCTTAAGAATGCAGATTTCATATTGGAAGATATAGTTCAATATTGTAGATCAATGAGAATTAAACTTTATTAAATAATAAGTTCAAGACAGTGGTGAATACACTGCGATTAATAACACAAATTAGTTATGCTTAATACTTTTGTAAAAAGAAACATAAACAAACTTATTACTTAATCTAATATATTACATACTTTCATGATTCTAAAACGTAAATATATTATAAGTATACAAGATGGATTGTATATTGCGTTGAGATACCTTTCCTGTTTCTTTTACAAAAAAAGTATATACCCCTCTATCCCTTTCTCTCTCTCTCTCTCTCTCTTGCTTTCTCTACATTTATATATATACATATATATTATGTTGACTGAGAGGTAATATATGACACAATTGTATTTAAGTGAGTACTAATTGGTATTTGTAACTAAATATTAATAACATTTATGAACAAATAGTGCCTACTGTACTGATGATATAAAGTATTGAATAGAATTATAACTCGGACATTTATATACGAATATAAATGGTGTACAATTACATGTGTCAAATATATTAAAAGAAATAATTGCGTAGACATGAATCAATTTAAATTGGAAAAGAAGAGCGATGTAACACATTTGTTTTTAAAATTCTATTTCCAATATCGTATTAAAAATTTCTTTACTGCGTTAAGTCTAGATTAGCTTTGTTGAATCGATCCTTAAAATATTTGACATGCATAACTGTACATCTTGTAAATGTAGAATCATGAAAGGAACTTCATACCATGACAATGAAGGCCAGTGTATACTAAATATTCTTTGGTGAAAAATAAATAACAGTTGAAAATGATTAGAGTAATCATCAGTTATATAAAATCATTCGAAATAAAGATTTAAAATATTCTAATATAAAAATACAATATTAAATTCGAATAAGGAAATGATTACTATAACATTCCAAATGATCACAGAAAGTATATATATTTATATACATACATACATACATATATACATATATATACATATACGTATATATACATATATATATTACTAGTCAATTCAATAACAATTGACAGTTACCAGTAATTATTAGAATGAAGATCTTTAAACAGAACAAAAAAAAAAGGTAATATCTAAAAGATAAAATAATTCCATAATTGTCAACACACAATTACTAACAAAATACTTTTAGAATCACTGTATAGTTAATTAGAAATGGATCATAGAACTTGTATCAATGTACAGTAGTCCCTAATTTTTCAAAATTTTATACATACAGTGATGAGCAAAATATAACACTTTAGCAGAATCGAGATGCTCCAAATTGAAATACAATCAATAATTTGTGAACTCGTTTGACAATATCGGTATTGATTATTATTCGGATCAAAATTCGGGACAAATTATAAGGAATCAATCCCAACTACAGTTAAAGATACTTATAAAACTTACCTTAAAAAAACATGCTATAATAGAAGCAATAAGCCTCTGAACTATAAAATGTTCAAAAGTGTGTTCAGGTTTTGCTCATCACTGTACACGATTTAGAGAATGTTACAAGCACTTCATAAACTCCTTATTCACTATCAAATTTCATTGTCAAAGTAAAATCCACCGAAATGCTACCAGAGCATTAACCATGGCATATTGCATTGCATTTATATAAAATATTTCTTCAACTAATAATCGTTTAATATATTTATATTCCGATTACCATGTTGTTGTAGAAGGAACACAAGAACCCACAGTAAAATCTTTATATTGTGAGAAAACACAGATCTGAAAAGTATTAAAACTGAAAACTAGGAAATTTAGAGTTTAAGTATTCGAACTAACCTTGTCTTTTAATCGCTGACAAAGCTGCAACGCTATAGTGAGTAATACTAAAGCTTCATTTAACCAGGGTACACTGCATTCTGCCTGCTGTGTTTCATATTTTACACTACCGTGCGAATTCTCTAGTTGATATACCGCCAGAACCAGCTTATAACTTTGTATGTAAAAACTTATAGCCAAATTTTCAGGTAGATTTGGATTCAATGATTTCTGAAAGTATGCGCAATATTTAAAATTTTACAAATCGAGTTTTATTGGTTTACACCCGATGGCTGCCTGAAACACACTTACTCACCATGTTCCGACTTTTAATAAGATCATCAATTGTCTTCTTCCTAGGAACAATTAAACTTGTTCGACTGCGCTGAAGACAACCCAATATATTTCCTAACACATGCATAACTTCGTCCGACGTTTTGAAAGGATAATGACGATCAACATTGTCTATGTGTGCAATAGCTTGTTGCAAGTGATTGGCGGCGTCTTGTATTTGTTGCAGCTTCCACGGATGTTCGGTTTGTATACTTGTTCTCATATTAACATTTTGTTGACGTTGAACTTTAAAATTAACTTCCTATGAAAAGAAACTCTCCTTTAGTTGACTAAACGACTAGATTAAAGGTATCAAGTACTTACTGCATTTGTTATGCTATCACCAGTTAAAACGGCTATGCATTTTACTTGATCGTGAGGAGCAGCAAATATAAATCTGTCCGTCTTACTATGTTGATCATTGCCGAACAATGCCAATGGAAATCTTTGCGCGCATTCCTGCATTGGTAATAAAATACAATAATATTTTTACCTTATTATTAATAATATATAAGCGTACGTATTCTTTCAAACATACCATTAAAATATTCCTCAATTGCGACAAGGAAGAATGGACTTCTTCGTGAAGCACCCATTCAAACTCCATCTGCTGCAAATTAAATTTATATATAATTTTAGGCCGTGCAGGTGCTTTCAAAGATGTTTTCAATGAAAATTCAGTTTCTTTTAATGTTACGAACGTTCATGGAGAAACATTTACGAACGTTAAAAATCGAAACATCGGTGTATGAAATTCGTATAATAAATGGAAAAACGATAAACAAAGTAATAATATACCAAAGACAACATAACCAAGAAGAAGCAGTTCACCAAAATGGACGGATGCAAGTTGAATAGTTCAATGATAGATAAGGTATACTATCATCATGTATCGTGAAATGACGAGGTCGCCTAAGTGATTAGATAAACGGTAGGCAAAGACAAATAGCTTACGAGATTGTGAGCCTCCTCCTTCTCGCTGTCAGCCATTTTTCCCCTCCGGGCTGCTGTCACCGCTTCCTTCGTTACTTATACAACACACGGCTTTATTTTATACATGCAATTTCTTCTTTCCTCCGGTTTCCGTGCTGTTCTTAAACGTCACATTTGTTACCAATTTCACGCGCGATCTGCTATCGTTCAATGCCAAAAGATAAATTGCATCATCTTTTCCGGTGCAAATTCTTCTGATCTTAGGTAGATAAATTGTTATTGCTGCCCGTGTAAGATATTCTAATTTGCAATCTATGATCTGTACGAATTGGCAAAGTAATTCAATAAGAAGAATAAGGTAAGATTATATCGTTTCTTCCAATAAAATTCGAGAACTTTTACATTAAATATTAAAATATAGAGACTGAAAATGTACTCATAGATCTGTGATAAAAGAAATAATTTAATTCGTATGCGTTATTCGCCTAAAAAGTGTATGAAGCGTTATCATTTCATATTATGTACGTATGGTATACCAAATTGGATCAACTTGTTCTCAAAATTAATATATGCATATACATACATATACGAATGCACATATTAAGTTTATTCATTTTAAACGAAGTACAGTTTTTCGAATACGTGATTTTAATAATAGATATTGTCTCTTCGTAATCGAAGTACATGCACTAATAGCAGAGTAAATTTTCGAAATATTTACTATTATATTTGAATAAATTGGAACTGTGACTATTTTAAGAATCACTGAAATAGTTTGCAGTCATCCGTCATCTTATAGAGAGGAGGTAACGGGAGGACAGTGTCCCCAAGAACAGCAACCAGTTCTTGTCAGACTTGGTTCTCATATTTTCCTAAAAATATGGCTTTAAAGTTCTATTACGATTTACTGTCCCAACCAAGCAGAGCTCTGTACATATTTTTAAAGGCATCCAACATACCATTTGAGAAAAAATTAATAAATTTGATGAAACTGGAACATCTTAGTGAAGATTATAAAAAAATCCATCCATTTAATAAAGTTCCTAGTATTCAACATAATGGTTTCAACATCATAGAAAGGTATAAGATGCGCGTGACACACGTGTATGAAAATAAAAACAAGTAAAGAGGATTATTTTTTTTATAGTGTCGCGATTTTGAGATATCTTTGTAAAGAATTTCCCGTGGCTGATCATTGGTATCCAAAGGATTCAAAGGCACAGGCAAAAGTCGACGAATACCTCGAATGGCAACATTTGAATACTAGGTTCCACTGTGGCTTATATTTTCGGAAGAAGGTATACAAATTATCTGCAGATTATTTACGTAAGGATTTGTGAAAACGTATAAATTATAATTTTCACAGTATTTACTGCCGCTTCTAACAACGAAGCCAACACCGCCTGAACTGTTAGAAAAATGCAAAAATAATATGATCGAGTGTCTCGATCTATTGGAAAATGTTTGGCTAAAAGACAAGCCTTTCTTAATAGGTTCTGAACCGACTATCGCTGATCTTCTTGGGGCATGCGAGATAGAACAAGTCCGTAAGTAATTGTGTAAAATTGGATGTGTAACTGTTACAAGTTAAATATAATACAAAATTTTATATTAAACGCAGGATTGACAGGATTTGATCCTCGCGAAGGGAGACCTCATTTAACAAATTGGTTGACAAGAGTTAAAGAGGTAACAAACCCCTACTATAAAGAGGCTCATACCCTTATTGAGTTACTTACAGAAAAGACGAAAGATAACATGTTAAAAAGCAAGATTTAACAGTTTTCTAAGTTTTGCATCAGATTTGTGACATAGATTTCAATTGATTGGTGGTTATTTGTTATGTACATGTTGTTATTGGTTAAGGTGGTGTAAGAGAAGGTGTAAGATTCAGATATTATTAAGGCATAATGGTAGATTGAATATAAACGCTCTGTTTTTACTTACAATTTTATAATATTTTTAAAATAAATTTTATACTTGTAATAATATTTTTTAATCCTTGTTATTCCTTGTTTTCTTATGCAAGTAATTTTTAGATTACTATATCACAATGTTATATTTCGATTCTTGTGCTGTGTTAGGCGGTGTAGTCGTCGGATGAATATGAACAGGGAGATCCCAAATCATTGTTTCAACATCCAAGGTCAACGGACCTTGCCAGTTAATGGTACCCTCATTGGGTATATCTATTAGCTTAGAAGTTGTGACAAATTCGAAATGTAATCGCCATTTCAGTGTCATTAGACTAGTGGTAAAATCTGGTGTTACGTGTAAAGGTATAGGCAGCACCAAATGCGAATACTTTAAACCCATACACATTTCATGATGCTTATTGTAACTGACTAACGTTGGAGTCGCCGTTTTTCCTCGCCTGTATCCTTCCGAAATATGTTCCTCTGATTGCAGCGCAACCGAGACTTGAGCACACGAAACTGTCGCATTCGAAAAGTCGAATGTGCCAACTATATCTTCTCCAAGTTTGTACGAATTTTTAAAGAGACAAAATCTTACAACTCGTCCACGTCCATTAGTAATGTTATAAAAATTTGGACTACGTCTGGCAGTCAAATTCTATGTATAAAAAACAACAAAAAGTATTAGTCAATATTGTATTCGCATAATATGTATTTTTATTAAACACAAACCTGAAGAGTTTGTAATGCAATATCTAATGGCGTTTCCCTATGTTGTGTTTCCATGAATGGATTATTTGGACTTAAATCAACGCTATCGTTGCAGGTGGTTACTTCCGGTAATTCTGTTAAAATTATAATATTAATATAGCTCTTAAATTAGGAATATGAAATAAGCAAATATTACCGCTTAAAGAAAGTACTCTGAAAGGAACTCGAAGTAACTTTATAGCTGTATTAACACGTTGCGTTCCTACAGTAATCTTATAGGAATATTTGACCGCGTGTCCACGATAAGACGGCGGTGCATCGCTTGGAATTACCTCCCTATATATATCTGTAAAACTGAGATATATACTTTCTGTATTTTAATTTAATACAGGGTATTCCACCAAATTTATTTATCTCTGTATTTCAAAGAACAATATACGATTTTCTATTTATTTACTTTTTTAAAAAATAATCAAAATTTAGTAAAATACCCTGTACAATAGATCTTGATCTCATTAAAAAACTTACACGTTTTATTTTCACCAGGTGATAATCTTAAGTCGCAAAATAAAATCTTGGGTTTGGTATTGAGTACTACATGTCCATTATCTTGTTGCCACGGCGCAAATGTTGTGTCTGTAAGATGTTTGATGAAACGAAATCATTATTAACAAATAATTATTTGTAACGGCTAATTCTTCTTACTTGCATTAATAGCTCCTAAGCGAGCCGTAGTATTCAATTTCTCGGAGAACACAATTTTGCTATTTGTTGAACATTGACAGTGTACTTGTGCACTAGCCCATGCGAGACTTTCAAAAATATCGCTGAAACCAATACGTGATAATTGAACTGAACAAATTTAACTGTGTCATGTAAATGAAACAAATTATTTACCTGTGACTTTGAGATATTTGATGACTCGGATTCGGCGGATTACCGAACGTGACCAAACATTCTATAACTTCTCCGGAAAAGTATACAGGACCTCTGATTAATTTTGCAGTTACTTCGATCATAATTTTTTGTTATAGTTATCCCTTTATAATGTTTAATACTCTTTCTTTCATAACAATAACAAAATATTATATACACAGTTTAAAACTACGGTATAAGAATATTTCACCACAATTAATCATCCTGGAAATGATAAATTGTAATATATTACAATAATAAATTAAAATGGTTATAGTTCGCGATACTTCGTTCTTAAAAAATATACGATTTTGTTATATTTCGCTTCAATGCCAAGTGGAATTAAAAAAACGCTGCAGAGCATAATACAATTTTATTGTACAGTAGATTCATGTTTACAATACTAAAATAATATATATTGTAAGCTGTCTGCACATTGTCATCGTAAAGTCATTTACTCCGAATACTAACCTGTAACACTTTCATTCAAATTGGATCATCGAGCAATCTATATTAATTGACCAATATATATTATATTTTTTTGCAACTGCAGTTAATACCCTTATCCGTTGTTGACATTTTTTTTCCTTTTTCTCATTTATTTCAGGTCCTCAATTATCATACACGTATACATATTATGTCGCACTTAGACAATTATAATTATTTCTTTTTAGTTTCATATGTATATCTCTAAATAAAATGTTATACACAAAATTAAATATCTATATAAATTTCATTTTTAATTAACGATTCGAAATTTAAATTCTTGAGTAAATAAATGAACACTATCGCATTAGTTACTGACGTTTCGACAAAGTACTTCAGCGATGAAAGATGTGGACTGTTTGACTTGCTGTCAGTGTCAGGCGCTAAATATATGCTTATTATAGAGTGATCTCAATTGAACTGTTTCGGGGATTTTAAAGTAAAAAGGCGGGTTCACATTTACGAAGTATTATTACCGAAGGAAGTAACCGTTAATTGTTTACAATTGAACGGTACACGTTCACATAGTTAATGACAACGAAAGACAATGATTACTTTCCTGGAAGAAAGTCGTAAAGAGAATCGCACACCCCCCACCATTTTACTGCGTCCAATCCACAGTAAATCCTGCCTCAGCAGTGAATCGTTAACCAATCAGAGAAAAGAATATTTCTTTATCGACCCTCGCTAACGAATCAAGCTGCGGCTAGAGGTGTGCAGTAGTAGGACCTGTTCGCTATTATTCACATTTCACATTTACGAGTTGGAGGCACTGTACTGCGAAGTCGAGTCCGCTTCGATTGAATTACAAAGCTACAAACGTTTATGTTTGAAACTTTTCATCGGAACTTGAGAAAACATGAGCATATCGAGCAGGATTCTTTACAATAAAATAACAAGCTTATGTCCAGAACTTATAAACAACATTTCACCAGACATATTAAACAAATGCTGTGATCAATCGGCGCAGCCGTTTTTAAAATGGTTTAACAAAAATGTGAATTCCATGAATGTTCTTTCAAACGAAGAGGTTCAAATGTAACGTATATATTATTTATTTTCTTTGTATATGCCCCTCGGTTTCTTAAATATTCAAAGCCGATTGATTCTTTTGTTTAATGTTTTTTAGAAAAGGTATATTACAAAAGACGAACGAATGGTTGGATGGTATTGATTTAGATCGCGAACTAGAAGAAGCGACCAAGAATTGTCCCGATCTATTAAAAATTATTACTTACGATGATACAGATACAAGCGACCTATTCGCAGAATTTGAAATAGTTAAAAATTCGCACAGCGAGGATGAAAATTATATTCTTACATTACAAAATGGAATTGAAAGTTTTAAGTAATATTTTCGATATATTTTAATTTAAAACTAATTCCTATTATTATGTTAAATTCGAATATTCTTATAGGAAGGTAGTGACAGAACTGGACGATGAAATAAGAAAAGAATCAGATTTGTTGAATAAAGAATGTATTGCCGATAAGAAAATTTACGAAAATTGTTCGAATATTTTAGATGATTTTGATATGATTAATCATGATTTCTTTAGACAAGTTGAATGTCTTGCAAATCAATATGCGGATGCAGCTGAAAATGTATGTAACTAATATTAACTTTCTTTTGACTCATTAAAATATGATTATCTTATTTATAGAAAGGAGTGCCGTCAGTATGGACCCAAATGCCTTTGGAACTCTTCAGTAAAAACATAAAGTTGTACCATCATTATTTAGGCATTTATATAAAAGAACAGTTCGGAGATGTTTTTAAAGAAGAACGAAAGAAAGATTCGAACTATGATTCTTTAATTGATGAGACTCAAGAAGTGCATATAAATAATGAGAAATTACAAGAATTAATATTGTGCAAAACGAAGTAACATGTTTTTCATAATAATCATTGAATGATATATATGTATTACATGCGTTCGTTTATAAGAAAATTATTATTTATTTTATAGTTTCACCAATGTCAAGATAGAAGAAGTTTTAGCTAAAATAAAATCAGAATCATATATTGCGATGTTAGAATATGCTCAGAAGATATATAATAATGGAAATTTAAAGCTGCCAAATCCTTCTGAATTAAGGTAATCGAATATCATTTAAATATCGCAAGATGTTTTAATATATTAAGTATGCAGTAAATAATACTTTTATGTGTAATTAGGTCTGAAATTTTGAAGCTAACTACAAAGAGAGATTTATTGGACGAAAGTGTGTCCCTACGGGAACAACAATTGATAGAAGTCATACACCAGTCTGCAGAATTAGAGATAACTAAAATCTTGAAACAAGATGCTTATTTAAAATTTGAACAAAGGAAAGCTAGATTAGAGAAAGTTAAACACTTGCAGTTCCTTACACGGGACTGTGGTCATGTAACTGCTGATTTGTTATTTATACTAATGCAGAGACAGTGGTACCATCTTATGGATGTGTCAGAATTTGTGGCTGATACATATCACTATATCAACTCAGAATATTCATTGTCTTCTACACGATGTGTTAGTAACTAAACTTAAAATTACGAAGTATTTTTAAAGGTAGTTATCTATTTTCTTCTAACTAAAAGTATCTTTTCTCATCCTGTATAGGAAAGTATGAAACAACAACAGGAAGAGTATTCTATGCTTGTGTCATCTTGCCCAGACACACACAATTCGTTCGTCAAGCTTTTAATTTCTATTTTGTTTAATGGCGATAGTACGCAGCAATTAAATTCCGCCTTAGACAAGTACAATGAACTTATAAATGAGAACAAAGTAAGAAAACAATTTATATTAGAAACAGATATACATTCCAAAATTGATAAACTGGAAATGTTGTAAGTATTATATTTTTAACAGTAGAAATACAATGTGTGTGTGATAGCTGTTATAGATATTATTATTTTACTATTCAGAGAGAGTGAGGTAAATTTGCAATATACAAGTGAAATTCAAAATGGAGCAACGTATAGTTTCAAACCGATTTCCTATGAAATTGAAACTAACTATAAGGAAGCTTGTGATCATTTACAAAATATACAAACAGATGTAACTAAAATAAGAAATCAAATGAAAGAACAAATGGTAAATTAATGTATATTCGCGACAATGGTATTATTTTTACTAAAATATGAAATATTCTTTCTTGCAGAAGACAGGTTTTGAGCAGGACAGACATTTGGTATGGCAACGATTTTTAGTCGATCCAGGTACACTAAGAAAGATACATAAAGAAGGAGCGCAAATAACAAATAAATCTTGTTTTCGAAATACATTTGAAGCTGAATAAATGCGATTATTTATGAACTACTTAGTTGCATTAAAAGCAAGCGAAATAGTCTAAGCTAATCACGCGCATATAAGGGGAGGCGTGACGAATGGGTAAACTGTGTATAGTATTGCAGTATATCAAGAAACCTAATACATAAACAGACTGTTGGGTTTATGGACAAATACATGCACAGTTAGAAAACCTCTTACTATTAGATGCTTGTCAAAGGAGAAGGAGTTTTGTATATATTACCGGCTACCTGATTGCTCGCGGCGAGCCGATACGTAATAAACTTATTCATCATCTCTAATTAGAAATGGTAATAACAACTCGCGTTTATATTAAATTAAACAAATTTTAGTATATATTTGATTCGAAAAATAATTTGAGTTGTATTACAAATTTCTTATAATATACACTAAATTATCATTGTTGTAGAATGTTAAATGAAATGTAAAACATAAAAAAAAAATGAAAAATTTAACCGTATATAACAAATTCTGTACTGAATTCCTCGCATAGTTGCAACATTATGTACTACATAAATTAAACTGTGTCAACTGATTTCATCGAGATCGACCATGAAATTCGACCGAGGTCGTTTTTCCTATTAAAGATTCGAATTTATGACTCACAACTTATTTAAAGTCACCCGAACGATTGATAGATGTATTTTTAATTTCTTAAAAATTGTATATTGTTACATGTTAGAAAGAAATGTAACGTTAAGGTTCATGCACTTTCTTTTTTATTTAAGCTAATTATATATAGTATAATTTTCGAAAGGATGCGCGGTTTACAATAATATTCGACGAATACGGTTGTTGAATGATTAAAAAAATAAATTTCATTGAAAGTCCGCATGAATTTGATTTCAAATACCGTGAAATGAAATTCGTGCAGACAAACCGTAGAATATGTTTATGGTACCCCACTAGCTTGTTACTTCTATAACGGTAAAAGCGTGACAGATGTAGTGGAAGCAAAACGGTCTGGAGGAAGGGAAACCTACTATTCAATTTCTTGAAGCCATGATCGGTAGTGGCTGTTAGTGCTCGCTCGATTGTTAGTTTAGAAACGTTGCAATATCGTTTGCTGCAGTGCTGTTTCGAGATTTCGCTCGAGAAAAACAAAACTTGCGGTTGCATGCAACCTGCGAAGTTAAGAAACTCTAAACAGATACAATTAGGTAAGTCACCCTTTCGTCATCATTTTTTAAAGCGATGCGATTTTACACGGTGAATAAAATCTAAATTGAAAATTCATCAATTTATTATTTATTTAAGAAAAATTGTTACGATGAGAAAACGTAACGTATTAAAAAGATCTATTATTCGTCATTTATTATGGTTCGGTACCTATACCTGTAAGTTTTTAAATAAGAGATTCGGTACGATTGATAAATAGTAAATCGGGTTTCGAGGACTTGCAGGATGTAAGATTCTGTTGTACTACTTTCTAATTAACAAGAAATATCGTTGATTGTAGAATTTAATAACATTGTTTTTATCCTTTCGATTTGTTACGGTCATTTGGATTCAAGTTTCATCAAAGAAAATATTTCTTTTATTAAAAAAATTATAATTTTCTTTTGTATTATTGTGTTTTTTACAATGCACGGTAAAACCCCAAGTTTAAAGTGCATATGACAATTGCCGATTACGTCATTGGTGTAGGTTTGGGGCTTCCCACTTTTCCATTTGTGACATCGCAATGACAAATAATGTTTTTCCTTGGATACTCATGTGCGTCTATAGCAAAACCCGTTTGATAATTTTAAGATTATGAAGATAATTTCGTTCGAGGAAATGATTACGCGCTATACTGTCTTACATCATAGATATTCTATTGTTTTAGCGCAATTAGACAATTTATGTGTACGTATATACGTTGGTGCATGTTTTTCATCCAAGTCAATTAAATGAATGTAATTTTACAGACTATACGAAAATGCATTTGCAATGGCTTTACATACTTTTCGTGGCCTGCATGTCCGCAAAAACACAAGCAGAATCGTATGTATACGTATATGGATTTATTACAAATTTCGTATTAATAAATCACTGTTTCATACCAGGAACAATCAGAAAGTTTGAAATGTTTGACTACAGTTTTATATTTTTTACAATGTTCAAAAATATAGAAGCACCTTTGTGGAAATTTTTCAGTATATTTATTTGTATTATAAATTTAGTCTTTTTGATTGTTCTACGTTTTTGGTGTAATAATTATGAACAATATACTGCGACGTTCGAGTCTATTGAGAAAATATTATTTTAACAATTCTACAGATATTATAGTATAGTTGCACCGAAAGTGGTCCGACCCGATTCAGAATATCATGTAGCGTTAAGCACAATTGGTATCTCGACAACATCAACAATATACGTTGAACTGAATGGTCAGCTAGATAATGGAGAAACATACAATGTATCTCAAGTTGCACAAGTGCAGCCCTATTCCACAAGAATTTTAAGGCTCGAGGTATGTTTATTTAATTATTTTCTCTGCTGTAACAATGCAATTGTAATCAGTTCGTTTTTTTAAATATTTTTTAGATTGGAGATGTTATACCTGGAAAGTATCAACTCGTTGCACGCGGTCTATCCGGAATCGAGTTCTCCGATTCGAAGCCTGTCGAATACGTTCATAAGAGTTATTCAGTTTTCATTCAAACCGACAGAGCGATTTACAAACCAGGAAATAAAGTCATGTTCAGATGTATTCTATTAAATTCAAGGCTTAGACCGACTCTAGCTAGATTAATAGATATTTTCATTACGGTAAATAATTTTCGTTTAACATTATGTAGTAAATTAGATGTGTCATAAAATTATATTATATGTTATATATAAAATGCATACAGGATGGAAAGAATAATAGAATTAAGCAATGGAAACGTCCACCTGTAACGCATGGAATATTCAATGGTGAAATTGAATTGTCCGAGTCACCCGTGTTGGGCACTTGGAAAATCACCGCCAACATTGGTGATCAAATATTTGAGAAAGAGTTCGAGGTAGCAGAGTATATCCTTCCTAATTTTGAAGTCAGCATAGTTGCTCCCAAACATTTTACATTCAAAGACTCGAAGGTTATTGCAACAGTTTATGCAAAGTAAGGAAACTTTATGTTGTATCAAACGATATTTCATGTTTATCCCTATATTTTATTTTTAAGATTTCATTAAAAACATAGTATAAATTATTTATAAAGTTTGTTGCATTCACAATTGTAACAATAACTTTGATGTTATTTAATGTTTAAAACTTCATTTTAAAGTGTGAATTATTTAGGTATACTTACGGCAAGCCGGTGAAGGGTGAAGCAACAGTTACAGTTTATCCTGATATTTTCTCCAGTGTTATTCAACCAATTTATCAACAGCCTGTGCGAAAAGTGATACCTATCGATGGAAAGGCAGTAGTTGATTTTGATATTGAATCTGAACTTAGGTATTTAGAATGGAAATTATTTTTTTTTTATAGTTTTCTGAAATTGACTTATTCAATGTGTGTGTGTTTTTTTTACAGATTATCCGATGACTATGAAAGACCAGTTATGATTGATGTCGCAGTGGAAGAATCTTTAACCGGTAGAAGACAAAATACTTCTATGCAAGTAACACTGCATAGGCATAAATACAAAATGGAATTGATAAAAACATCAGAATATTATAAACCTGGCTTAAAATATACACTATTTGTATGTATATAAAGTTGTTATTATTATACAATTTTGTATTTACAATCATCTTTTAACGAACAACAATTACAGGTCAAATTGACATATCACGATGGAGCACCGGTTCAAGATAATAAAAATCCTGTCACAATTATGTACGGATATACTTACAATCAATCTGCATATACCGTCATTAATAAAATGTTGGACAAGAATGGTATGGTAAAACTGGACTTTTACCCAACAAAAAATAGTGATAACATTTCAGTGCCTTTAAATATTGAGGTAAGATATTACAACGTCTATGAGAAATTAAATAATAATTAATTCATACTTAATAAACACCCAAGACGAACGTTTATTTAACAGGCGCAATATTTAAATCTACACGAGTGGTTCCCATCGACAAATCAAGCAATGTCTCAAAACAATGAATACCTACAAGCTATTTTGAAAACTGAAATCCCCATGGTCCGTATTGTTGTACAATATATTAATTATATCACTGTTTGATTCATATTAATTATAATATTTTATACCTTAGGTTAATCATGATATTGAAATTGAAGTAAACTCTACGATTCCATTAAAGTATATTAATTACGAAATATTTGGACGTGGCGATATACTGGATGCTGGCTCTATATATGTACAAAATAAATATACAACAACCTTTAAGTAAGTGTTTAACTAATTTTTGAATTCAGCGTAATTACTAATTATTTGAAATCTATAAACTATTAATATCCTTCAGATTTTTGGCAACATACGTTATGGCGCCTACTGCACACGTAATTGTATATTATGTAGGAAATGATGGAGAAGTGATTGCAGATGCTTTAGATGTAGACTTGGAAGGAGTACTCCAAAACTTCGTAAGTTAATTTTAAAATGGAATTCTGAAAATTTTAATTAGGAACTTTCACTATTTGTCGCCTTTTTTTTTATTTAAGGTCGATATCAATGTTGCGCCTGGGGAAGTTGCACCAGGAGAAAACGTTAATTTAGTCATTACATCGAAGCCAAATTCGTATGTTGGTTTATTGGGTGTGGATCAGAGATCCATTTTATTAAAATCTGGCAATGACATTTCACGTGTATGTAATTTTCTAATAGTATATTTAATTTAAAATGTGTTATAATTTTCAGTAATAATATATTTGAATTTGCAGGAACAAGTATATAAAGAGCTAAAATCATACGATATGGTACGAGATTCGCCATACGAGGATTCGGTTTTCGACCGATATCTTTGGAGTCGTGGATCAGCCACAGCAAATGATGTTTTTAGTGTATGTAAATCGAATTTTACACAACCATTTTGCATAAAGATCTACTTATGAATTAAAATATTTCTTTTCATTTAGGAAAGCGGTGCTATTATTATGACAAATGGATATGTTCATGAAAATTTTCCGATTCGTAAGTAAATTTGAGCAAATTTCTACACGGTTTTATAAAATTGGTAACTAATATTTACTTTACCCACCTTATTATACGTGATCCCGAATATTTTTCTAATTTGGTAACAAATTGGTTAAAATGTTTTACTTCTTCGTAATGTAGCATGAGAGTAATATCCTCAAGTTCAGCATTCCATATAATACTTACAATAAAAACAATTTAGTTAATCAGAAAAACGTATTTATCATTTAACATGGCTTATGTCTGTGTAGTATACTACAGGTCTGGTATAGCGCTCTCCTATCCGGCCGCATTTGAAGGTTCAGTTGCATTCAAATCGGATTCAATTGCATTCAAATCGTCAGAGAAGATGAAAGTACGCAAGAATTTCCCTGAAACTTGGCTTTGGCAAATGCTTGATATTGGGTAAAGCCATTGAAATTATTACCTGCTGATAATACTTATCGATTTATAACTTATTAAATAGATTAAAATGTTACATTAACATTACATATTAACTAACTGAGATCACTCAATTATGTTTCATATATTTCATTAATACTTAACTACAACTAACTATGCATGTAAAAAGGGAGAGATGTATTTAACAGAGTAATTTCAGGTAATTGACTCTGTGAGGTGATGGCTTAGTTATAACACAATTGTTTCATTCTGCAATTTATTCTGCTAATAACACCTCGATTTTCTTATATTTCAAAATATATAGAAATTACTAAACACATTTCTTTTGTAAATATGTTCTAAACAGAATTTAATAAGACGTTTATTTTTATGGTAGCATTTTATACTTTTATCTTCTCTTGGTTCAGCTGATATAATACAATATAGAGAATTGGATTCCAGGACAACCGGGAATATTGGAAGGTAGAATAACAGGCTCGCCTCATGGTGCATCTACACTTCGGCCAGACATTGGTCCGCCTGTTACGCACAAACTAGCAACAAGACCACCATTGGCAGGTCCTTATGCCTTCTCTCGCATCCCACCTCCTGTCTGGAATAAGCCCCGTGTATTCCTAATGCATGACATCTTAAACACCTGGCTTTTTACAAACTTCTCTTCAGGGTATTTATGTTATAAATACTGTCAAATTTTATGATGCTTTCATATACATGCTTTGTATACGTATATACTTAGACAGAACAATGTTCATGTAATGTCGCTTTGTTTTGTACAGAACATTTCTTTTGTAAATCAACCATTCTATGGGATGTTCTCGGTGTTCATATATATATAAATATCACTGCTATACATTTACTTGTTTAATATTGTACTTTCAATCATTCATTCTTCCATAATATTTTACGAAGTGAATCGCTCAGTTTTTTCATAAGGTGATTGAATCTTCGTGAAATTATGAAACATCGGTCGAATTGTACATTTACCACGAATTTTGTAATGCTTTTAAATTGAAAAGGAATTTCTCGAAACAAAGGGTAATCGTGTAAATTGAAAACAGGTACGACGGAAAGAACGAGCTGAAAAGGAACGTGCCCGATTCGATTACATCGTGGGTACTGACAGCATTCTCTTTGAACGATGTTCACGGGCTGGGTCTTATAGAAGAACCGCGAAAGGTAATAAACGTACATCGACAATATAAATGATACGAAATATTGCGTATCGTAAAAATATGATAAGAAAAATTATTCCTTTTTTTCAGTTGAAAGTTTTCAGACCATTCTTTATTTCTATGGATCTCCCTTATTCCGTGATCCGAGGCGAAATTGTTGCGGTACAAATTGTGGTTTTCAACTACATGAATAAAAGCGTTGACGCAGAAGTTTTACTAACGCACGAAGGTCAATTCGACTTTGCCGAAGTATCTAATGATGTACATGATGTACCAAGTAAGATTTCATTTAACATATGTTACAAGTTATACAGTATTTCATGTGATATGTATCACAGAATCAATATAAATACTAATTACATGTTTCAGAGTTAGAATTATACCGGAAAAAGAAAGTCGAAGTAAAGGCTAATTCTGGTTCTAGCGTATCGTTTATGATCATTCCGAGAGATTTAGGATACATTACAATTAAAGCAACTGCGAATAGCGTATTAGCTGGTGACGGTATTGAACGTAAACTGCTTGTAAAAGTAAGGTGTTTTATATATACACAGTTTATTTACAAGATAATATTAATTGGACGTAAGATTAAATTTTTAATTATTTATATATATATATATACATAACATTTTCAATTATTTAAATATACAGGCTGAAGGAGAGACACAGTTCTTCAATAAAGCTACTTTCATAGATCTTAAAAACTCACCAAGTACAACAACATCTTTCAAAATAGACATACCCAAAAATGCTGTACAGGGTTCTGAACACATCGAAATCTCTGCAGTAGGTAATGTCGTTTTTTTTGTATATTTCATTCAATTTAATCTTATTAATAATTCTTCATCATGACCGAAGACTCTTCGACTATTAACAAATTGTGTTATTAGGTGACATTTTGGGCCCCAGTATTTTAAATTTAGCAAATCTAATTAAAATGCCTTTCGGTTGCGGAGAACAGAATATGTTAAACTTTGTTCCAAATATAATGATACTAAATTATCTCAATGTAAGTATATGTAGTAAGCCTCTTTCAATGCAGTGTATTAAAAAATATGGGATATTATATCCATAAAAAATATATATATATAAATATTGCAGAATACAAATCAGTTGACACAAGCCGTGGAAGGTAAAGCTTTAAAATATATGGAAATAGGGTATCAAAGAGAGTTGACATACAGACATGACGATGGATCGTTTAGCGCGTTCGGCAAGTCTGATGCTAATGGAAGTACATGGTATATATAGCAAAAATGATTAATGTATTAAAAATGCTGTGATATTTGTTACTCAATTGTGAATTCATATTTTAGGCTCACAGCTTTCGTAGCAAAGGCTTTCAAACAGGCAATGGAATACATTCTAGTTGAAGATAGAATAATAGACGAAGCACTACAATGGCTGTCGAACAATCAAGCTCCGAACGGAAGTTTTCCTGAAGTAGGAAAAGTTAGTCATCGTGACATGCAAGGCGGGGCCGCGAAAGGTCTTGCATTGACAGCGTACACTCTTATAACTTTTCTCGAAAACGACGTAAGTTTCTTCGTTCACTTTGAGACTGTAAAACTTATAGATTCAATATTTATGCCATTCTGACGATATGTTAGGATTATAATGGAAAATATCGCAACACGATAAACAAAGGAATCGATTACATTGTCCGTAATATGAACGATCTAGATGATGTTTATGCCTTGAGTATTTGCACGTACGCCTTAAATTTGGCAAAGCATCCGTACGAGAATACTGCATTTAATGTATTAGAATCCAAAGCTATGGCAAAAGAGGACCTTAAATGGTGGAGTAAACCTGTGCCTAAGGACGATAAAAATCCATGGTATTCTTTACCAAGACCTGTCGATGTAGAAATGACATCGTATGCTTTATTAACTTATCTCAAACGTAATCTAGTCACTGATTCCATAGCTCTAATGAAATGGCTCGTAAAACAAAGGAACGCTGAAGGTGGTTTTGCATCTACACAGGTAAATGCCTAGAAGCATTCGTACACTGTACGAATAGCATACACGGCGCATCTACAATATGTAAAATTTGATGTTTACAAACAACTCTTTTTAGGATACTGTCATCGGAATACAAGCACTGGCAAAACTAGGTGAAAAACTAGCATCTAAGAGTAATGCTATTTCGATAACATTCATGTACGAGGGAGGTGGACAAAGTCAAATGAATATCAATTCTGATAATTCTATGATACTTCAAAAACATGGGGTAAGTTTCAAATGCATATGTTATAATTGAAATTTACGTCGAACATATATGACACCCTTTTTTAGCTTCCTAGGAAAACACGGTCGGTCAATGTAACAGCCACTGGTAGTGGATTCGCCTTGGTACAAATTTCATTTCAGTATAATTTAAATGTAACTGGAGCTTGGCCGCTCTTTACTTTGGACCCGCAGGTCGATAAAAATTCCAATGCAAATCATTTGCAACTTTCAATTTGCTCCGGGTACGTAATAATATAATATATTTCATATTGTCTGGAATCATAGTCTTAATATAATACGCGTTCAAACAGTTTTGTGCCGACAAAAGAAGCAAACGAGAGTAACATGGTTGTGATGGAAGTTAGTCTACCGTCTGGTTTTACTGCGGACAGAGATTCGCTACCTAGCCTCGAAGTTTCGCAAAATGTAAAACGAGTAGAAACTAAAGACGGAGACACGGTTGTAATACTATACTTCGATAAGGTATGAGAAGTGTATATTGTTTAAGTTATTTCAAAGAATTTGAAACTATATTTATAATAAACGATACATTACAGATGGACAGACGCGAATATTGTCCAACAGTATCCGCATTCAGAACGCACAAAGTAGCAAAACAAAAGCCAGTACCGGTTACTATATACGATTATTATGATTCCTGTAAGTTGTTTAATAAGTCAAGGTCGTGTTAATAAGTTGAAAAAATTGTACCTCGGTTGTTTACGTACATTTTTTCTTATGTTCAGCGAGGAGAGCAAGAGTATTTTACGAGCCACGGAAAGCGACGCTTTGCGATTTATGCAAGGAAGAAGACTGCGAAGATTTGTGTGTATCGCAACTTGGTAAACAAGAAGATTCCTCTCAATCTGCTGCTTCATATCTAACTATTTGTACATACTTACAATTATTACTTGTATTCTTCTCTGTTAAATATTTCGGATACTTTTAGTTACAACTTTCCAAAAGTACTCTATAGTTTTGTTAAAAACAAAAGAAAAAAAAATAAGGCTTTCAGTAAACATACAACCAAAGTACATCACGTGCAAAAGTTAATGTACTTTAAGCGCGAAATACATTAACAAAATCATGTACGAGCCGATTCGAAACCGATTCGAATTCAGTGTTTTGAAATTGTAGAATGAATAATATTTTACCATAGAAGAAAGATACTTTACTTAACAAATCGAATTAATACATTTTTTGTTACATACTGACCCTTTATGTTGCAGTAAATACACTGTATTTGTTATTGATAATAAATTGTTACTTGTTCACTTACAATTAAGATTATAGGAAAACAAGGTTTTATTAACACTAGGTTTACAAAGCGCGTCGATTTGACGCATTACCAATTTCACATAGAAAAATTTAGAAATCGGTCAGTTTTATTATCTCTTGCTACGCGTACTTGTTTATCCATTTAGCGAGACGAAATATATTGCAAAATTGATTTTCTTCTACGCCTTCGAATTTCGAAATTTTGCTATGTGGTACACCTATCTCTACGAATACGTCAAATCGACGCAACGGTAAGGCGGTACACAAACTCCGTTATCTAAACTCTCCAGTGGCTGTTACAAGATCACTTTTGCGTTCTTCATTTACAAAAATCACGTGCCGAAAAGCGATAAACATCGAGAAAATCAATGATACTATATTTTAGCTATAATCATAGCGTAAGCATATTTTGAAATTTAAGTTTTCGAAAGTATTGTTAGTTTGTGTATTGAAGAAATAAATATATCACGTTATTATAAGTAACTGCAAAAACATTAGTAACAATTCAAGTTGTACATTCTTCGACGAATAACCCTTCTTCACGGAATACGAGCAAACGAAATAAATATACGTTGAAAATCAGCAGACAGCGAAGAGGAAAATTTCCGGAATTTAGGTTTCGAAAGAAAAAGGGGTGCATGTTCTTCCAGATTCGAAGAATTATATAAAATTCAGCCGATCCCAAAACTGTTACTATCTTTCATGATACAGATAATAGTTTATTCTTCGCCAAAGGACTTAAATAAAATACCGTATCATTTTGATATAGATATTTTTTTTAGAAATAAATTACTTATTCTAAACAATGTTTATTTTTTTGAACATGCGTCAAATCGACGCGTGCCGTAGAGACAGGTATATAAGAAATCTCCGTAAACCTTGAGTTAAAGACGAATATCTCTAAAATAATGGAATTTAGTTTCATACATCGCTATTCATGAATTGTATAAAAAAGTAATAAAGTTTAATTGTAGATTGTACATAACCTTACAAAGTTTACTAGTCAAATTGTCACTTGAGATTCAAGAGTCGGGTATTCGAATATCTACATATACTTATTAACGTCACTTCCATTGGTAACTATCGAGCGAATACATAACATCGAACTGCGCAAATTAATAAAAACATAATTAAGTGTTATAAAATAAGGTCAAACGGTGAATGGGATATTAGATATGATATAAAACACAATATAACCTGAAACTCCGAGTTATGATTTTTGTTCATTGCAACGTGTTTTGATGAGAAACAATGGATAAAGTATTATCGAATACTTTACAAATAAGTCGGCGTTTAACCCGCAAATTTTTCGTAGTATATCAGTCTCAAAAGTAAGTTCATAATAAAATTTTAAACATTTATAATACAAGCGGATACGTCATTTCATAATAACATTTTCATATTGCAGATTTTTAAGAAATTATGGACTGTGCATGCACACTTGCGGCAATGCTCGCATTTTACAACCGTACTTATTGTCTGTCGCAAAACAATTTGATGTTAACAGCATTCAGAAACGTGATATGTTTATCCAAACACAAGATACTCCAAATCCCAATAGTTTAAAGTTTTTGCCTGGGGTTAAAGTGCTCGAACCGGCTCAAACCAAAGATTTTCCCAATGCTACCGACGCGTATTGTTCACCGTTGGCGAAAATGTTATTTCGCGTAGAAGGTGTAAAGTCGGTCTTCTTCGGACCCGACTTTATCACGATCACAAAAATAGATGAAGACGTAGAATGGAAGTTATTGAAACCAGAAGTATTCGCTGTTATCATGGATTTCTTTGCGTCTGGTTTGCCCATATTAAACGAAGATCAACCTGCAGCAGATACTCGTAATTTCTCTTACGATTTTTTGCAGTTTATTCGATTGATTATATATATTAAAAGAAAGTTTTCATTTTGAAGAAATTAGCGAAGACGACGATGAGATTGTACAGATGATAAAAGAGCTGTTAGATACTCGTATACGACCAACAGTCCAAGAGGATGGCGGTGATATTGTATTCATGGTCTGTATTTGTATACAAAATTTGTTCGTAATATTTCTATTCTGTAATACCATTAATGCTTTTAATAATAGGGATTCGAAGAAGGAATAGTAAAATTAAAAATGCAAGGATCTTGTACGAGCTGTCCAAGTTCCGTAGTCACTCTAAGAAACGGAGTACAGAACATGATGCAATTCTACATTCCAGAAGTCCTTGGAGTGATACAGGTAGATGACGAGACCGATAAAATTGCGAAAAAAGAGTTTGAAAAGTTGGAGGAAAAAATTAAAACGCCTGAACAGAGTAAAGAAAAGTAGAAAACAAGATCTGTAGTTCACTATATTATATAACAAATTCTGATGTAAATAAAATATGAAATGTGTACGTTTAATTATATTTTTCCCTTTTTTATTGTTTTGTTTTTGTATAAACTCCTTAACGGCTAGATACAGACACTTGCCATACGCGTATAGTATTGTCAGAGTATCCAGCGAATAATGTTTGTCCGTCGGTAGACCATGCTAAAGACAGACAATGGGGTGGTTCTGCTTTCGTTGTAGTGGATACAACTTCCGGCTTCAATTCTTCAACCATTTCTTTGGTTTCTAAATCCCATATCTTGATCCACGGTCCAAACGCGGCGCAAAGCCAATAACGATTAGGACTAAAGCACAGAGCTGTTATGATGTCATTATGATCTAAGGTGTGCAAATGTTTTCCATCATTCAAGTCCCATAACATAGCTTTGCAATCCTGTAA
Organism: Augochlora pura; assembly: GCF_028453695.1. NCBI lineage: Eukaryota > Metazoa > Arthropoda > Insecta > Hymenoptera > Halictidae > Augochlora > Augochlora pura. The sequence continues at coordinate 39,491,665 of NC_135778.1, forward strand.
TTATAAATGAAATATTTATATTAATAGATATCCGTGATATTTCATTGTACTGAATAATACAATATTTCTTTTTCAAATATATACCTTTCCTCCAGAAGCACAAAGCGAGCCATCAGGGGAAACGGTAACTGTATTAAGGTATCCAGTATGTCCACTGTGATTAATCTTCAATTTACAATTCGTCAAGTTCCAAACCTAGAAAACATTTTAATACTTTTAACAACTATAAATACTTATTAGTGCTAGAAAATTATTCAAATCTAATTTTAAATCAGTCCCATATCCGCTAATACACTCATGGATATCATGTTAAATAAAAGTATGCATCATATTATACAATTATTAAATATTTGTCATTTTATTAAAAAGGAACAAATAACATACCTTAACTAGTTTATCCCAACCGGCCGAAACGATAATGGGATTCGAATGATTCGGTGAAAACCGCACACAACTGACCCAATCTGTGTGCCCGTCGTCTTGGATAGTGTATTTACACTCCGCCAACGTGTTCCATAATTTAATAGTCTTGTCGCGCGAGCCAGAAACAATTTGACGATTGTCCACAGAGAAGGCAACACTTAAAACGTCCTGTTAACACAATATTTAATTACTCGATTCCGTTAAGTCACTCGAAATTATTGTACCTGTGAACATATCGGATATGATCGATACTTACAATACCACGGAGACATAATCACCCACCTCTTCTACTTTTAAATATAAAAAAAAATATATAAAAAAAAGCTTCAGTATAGTTTTTTCTCATCACTCACGTAGTATTGTCTTCTGCCAGTGGCATTAGAAAAAAAAAATAATAAAAAAAAAAGCTTCCGTTCATATCACGACGAATGGACGAGCTTGTAGACTGGAAAATTGTCACACCTTGGTATGGTCTTCGAACCTTCGTGTAGTACGGCCTGCGGCCAAATCCCAAAGGCGTAGAGTTTTGTCCCACGAACCGGACAGAGCATAATTACCATCTGATGACAGTACTACATCGCTAATGAAATGAGAGTGACCATACAAACGTTTCTGTGGTATACCGTAATTGGCCTCGTCACGTGTCAACTTCCATACGATCAAAGTTTTATCTATGAACAACAATGGAAGAATAATTGAATTAGTACATCCTCGCGTATACCAATAATGGCGGTAATTTACGCGTGTCATTATTTTTGTTAGAAATTGTGCACGCGGATCGAATATTACTTGTAACTTCTGTACAAACGATATCGGCTATATGGAAAATACAAATGTATTCGGTAAATTAAATACTGTAAAACAAGAATATATGTTAGCGAACTTACCACGTGAAGAAGACAATATCATATCCGGATATTTCGGATTTGTTGCGATTTGGGTGACCCAACCATTGTGTCCTCGGAGCGTACCCCTCAATTGAAGAGTTTCAGTCATCTTAAAAACGTTTTAAGATATTTTACGTTGTGGATTACAACGGATTCCAACAACCGACCTACACTCAACAACGCGTTACACGAAAAGGACCGCTCTATCCGCTATGCTTTTCGGTAAACGTGTACCGCGGTCATCGATCATGTACTTCTAGACGCGCATGTGGAGTTGTACGATCATAGAGAGCTCTCGGTTCTCACCTGTGGTGGTCGAATGGCCTATAAAATAGTGGAGGGGAGACCTCGCAAATGGGATTGGAGGATGTCAATGGACTCAAATGACAATTTCCAATAACAGTGTCGCGACCATGTTCTACTCTCCCTATTGGTTGATAGTAACCAACATTAACGAAACTCAAAAGATTACTCTTTAAATGCACATAGTTTTTCACCAATTAACTTTTGGTAGCTTGTTTTTCCTTTTTTCAGAAGTGTTCAAAAATCTTTTCTGAGAAGCCTAGGGACTTGTGCGAGAGGCTGGTGACTTTTAATTACGATGCTCTGTCCCGGTTATGTACAGTTAATTCCGAGCCCTGCGAGGATCTATATAGAAATTTTCTTTACTCTGATTGGTTGACGATTTACTGCCGTCACAGGACCCACTGTGGATGGCACGAGCAATAAAATAGTGGAAATATGTTCGCCACCTTAGGGTGTAAGATACATTACCATATGATGGTATCGTGCTATCAAATTTATCTTTTTTATTTTATTTTTCGTATTCTAATTATACTTATGTAATAAAGCTAGCTTTTACCGACTTTTGAAACTAATTTGATATTGCAACAATTTGTATAATAAAAAAAGTAAACAGGTTGTAAAATTTCACGTGGAAAAACATTTTTCTAGTTCGTCCACGAGATCACAAGATTATGAAATTTAAAAACCCTTCTGAGAGTCAAGTTGTGATTTGTCATCTATTCTCAACATTACTTGTTACGTTAACAAATACTACACAAATATATTACTTTTATTTAACAAGTTATCTTTTTATATTTTAATGAAATGCCGTCAAATGAAACAGTTCAACTTAAATAGTACTCTTTAAGATATTCAGCCGTGGGTTTAAGAATTGCTTTATCCTTAAGACTGATAACCCAACCGGGTGCAAGACCATAGAACAACTGCCTCGGGTCTTTGCGCTGTACGAGCATCTCGTATTGTGGATCGTTCTCAATTTTTGGAAGGGCGTAACCATATTTTTGCGATAAAATTAACCGTTCTTTGGAAATCTCTTCAGGATTTGCCAAATATCCTCTTGTAACAGCGCTCGAATAGTATTCCAAACAGTCTGTCGGTGGCAAAAATCTCCGTGGTATTGGTTCACCTAAATTAATGAATCATATTTTACACATAGGGGTATAAAATATTATGTAATATTTATTTAGAAACAAAACAATGGATTTACCTTTCTTAAAAAATTGTTCCGGATTACACAAAGCGAATAAAGAATGGTTGTCGTAATATGCTGTAGTTATGGTACCACCGTTTCTTTCGACAGCAGCAATTACAGGTTCGCTGGCCCATTGAACTTCAATATTTATTTTAGCTTTGAAATCATCGGCTCCCTGAGAAACAATTTTAGACAAACCAATACAATATTTTCATACGAAAATCTAAATATACTTCTATAATAAAATAATCAAAAAATTAAATACCTCATCTGTAAGGTGAACGCCCGCGTGTTTATGCTCCATTTTGATGTTATAAACTCCTGTGTTAATCAAAGATACTAAATCTACAGGTTTAGACGTATCTATTCTATTTAGATCAATAAATAACTGCAGAGCCTTTAAAGACAAAGGTGGATACTCTCTCCTTAAACTGCAATTAGATTATTTTAATATTAAATTTCTAAGCAGGTGCAATGGATTGCAATTTAACGTAAACAGTTCAATTAAAATCAACTTACTGATGTCCTTTATAGTAAGGTTCATAACCAAATCTGAGATAAAATGGGGTATTTCCAGTCTCGTATCCAAGACGCATGTAATTTTGTCGCTGACCAGAACCTTTGTTACCTGCTCCATGTTTATCACCTCCGTGTTGCCCTCGACCACGCTTCGACTATTAAATAATTCTTTATAGTAGTGTATACACGATATCAATGCATACTATTGTTAAAATAAATCATACTTGTTTCTTTGAGCCGGGATTGAATCGAATATTACCCAGGAAAAGTCTTGGCAATGTTCGCATTAACGATAATGCCAGATCATTTCCATGTTTCCCAGTCATTATTTCCGAAATAATCAATTTCGTCTCTAAAACTTCATATCCTTCTTTACAAAACAACGTGTTCCTTATTTATCAAAACGTATCAAGTTTTAGCATACATATACAATGCGTTCTTAGAACCGCTTTCAACGTCCTCTAGATGAATTTTTCTATCCCCCACCACTCTACTGCGCATCCAGCGTCGCGCAATTTCTCTAGAAAGAGAACACAAGGGATGATAAAAAGGAACAGAACGAAACTATAGCAGCTCAGAAATGTTGATACGAGAAAATAAATGAATGTTAAAAATGAATAGGAAAAACTATAAACTTTTTTCTTAAAAAATGTTTATTTTATTGAAATGTTACTTTAGTGTGATAATGAGCTTCTAAAGCATAAATGCCATTTTCTGAAATTCTGGCCTTTTGCGTAAATAAACTCGTCTATGGAGATTTTAATAAATCTATATTTATTGACTCTGCGATGTTCAACACATTTCTCTGAAAAACAAAGGAAAAAGAGAGCCGAATTCTCAAAAATTTCATAATTCGAACGTTCTCAGTATTCGATTCAACTTATTGTCTCAACTTTTTAAAAATATAGCCCGGACAAGAATAATTGAATATTATACCTTTGACAATAAATGTAGTATCATATTCGTTATGAATAGCTGTAATTTGTTTATAGGATAACGATAAACAAAAAATAACATTACTAGTTTTATATTATTTAATAAAACTGCATGTTGTACTATATAAAGACATTTTTAATAACATATTACATAGTAACTGATACATTCATATAGTATATAGTAACCAAAAATTAGTGTGGCACTAAAATTCGGAACAATCACATTGAGTATTTTAAATAAGTAAAGCGTATCTTAAAGATGGATGTAAATTCATTAATATAGTCTGCATATCTCGGCTGCTAAAAAATTATACGATTAATCTTTATTATTAAATCATTTCAACAATTCTATTTAGGACAATATTATATGTAAAATAGAGAAATATGTTCCTGAATGAAAAAAAGAAACATGAAATATATTACATCGCCAATTAATAACGTTGACAATATGTTTGCCAATGTTCGCCCATCTGCTATAAAAATTCTTTGAAAATAGTACGAAATGATAGAAATAAATAACAATATTCGTAAACATACATAATCGTTACATAATGATCTACAGAAGAATATTTCAGTGTTTATCTGCAAAGCGTTGCATCTAGTTGGACGAGCCACGGCAGCAATAATTTTATTTTCGTTCTGTAATTTAGATCCGCAGCGATAGGGTTATGTTCCAAATAAACGGTCTGCAAGCTTTTATTGGCTGTTAAATTTTTTATGGTTGCCCAATCATCGATTTCATTGTTATTTATCTGTAAGGTAAAGTCACGTAAATACGGTAAAGTTGAAAGCATAGTAATCTGTGGAAAAAATAATTCTGTTTTTTTTACCCAAAACTCCTCCAAGTCCACTAAATGTTCGATATTTTGAATCTTTGTTATTTTATTATTTGCTAAGTCTAAAGTAGTCAGTTTTTGACAATTTTCCAGTCCTTCTATGGTAGTTATACCATTTTCGGATATATATAATTGATCTAGCTTTCTCAGTTCTTCCAAGTTCTCGATTTTTACGATGCGATTACTTTGCAAACTTAATAAATGAAGATTCACTAAACGATCTAGGTTCTCGATCTTTGTTATTTTATTTTTACCAAGGAATAAGCTTAATAAATTTTCGAGACCATCTAAATTGCTGATTTCTCGTATTTTGTTGTCGCCCAGCTCCAGAGTTCCCAATTTCTTTAGATGCGACAAATTTTCTATACACTGAATTTTATTCGACGACAAGTACAATTTTTGTAAGTTCAACAAATTATCCAATCCTTCAATTTTTTTAATACGATTAAAAGATAGATCTAGAAGCCTGAAAACATCAACATGTTGGTTAACTATTATCTTATTACTTCATTTTCGATAAGATAAAGTTATGATTGCTCAAAACAGTTAAAGGATATCTTCCTCCCACTGATATATTTATCAATAATATTTCAATATTATTAATATATTAATATTTTAATTTATAAGCAATTCCTTCTATTAACAATCTGTCAGTGTACATATATACAGAATGTTACATTTATATCTGATTACCATAACTTTTATATAATATTCCATAATTTTTTCGAGCAATATATTATATTGTACAAACTACATACTCTAGATTAACCAGGGCACTCAGGTTCTCTATGACAACAATCTGATTATCTCTCAATTCTAGTTCAACCAATGTTGTAAGAGTATCCAGATTTTCGATCTTTTTAATTAAATTCCATGTAAAACACAGTTTACGTATTTTCGATAATGGCTCCAAATTCTCTAATTTCGTTAATCTCGAATGATTAAAATCTAATTCCTGAAATATAAATAAAAGTAATTATCGATAGAATATAACAGATAACGAAAATAAATATAAAAAGATTTGCAATGACAACAAACAGCACTATCTGGATCTATGATAAGGATCTTCTCCGAATCTTCGTTTCCGTCATTTCCCTTTATAATCTCGACCGATTCCTCATTCTTATTATTTTCTAAAACAAAAATACTTTCACAACAACCTTATTGTTTTCGCCGATTCTTGCAGCGAGCAATCACTGTACCATTGTGTGCCATTATCGTTGGCTAAAACGATCGAAGACTGTTAAAGTTCGATACACCTGAGTAAAAACTGCGTAGAAAATTTTAATCCTACAATCCAACGAGAAAATCGTTGAAAATACGCTGGGAATATAATTCAATTGTGCTTCGAACACTGTAACTCCTACAGCGCCCCGCACACGCAGATTTTTTATATAGCGTGAACTATAATGAAACGAAATATGAACTGAAAATCATTGACGGCTAGGAGAGAGACTACGGGCGACAACGCGTAACAGAAATTTCTCACGCATCGCATCTACCGCACCGGGTTGTGCCCCTTCCAAAGAGCTCATTTCTCCGACCGGCAAAAATTACGATACAGTGTTTATGTACGTGGACCTGCTCTTCCACGGATTTTCTTACTCCCTAAGCTGGCGCCCACGTCCCCCACTATTTTACCGCGCATCCAATTGGCAGCGAATCCTGTCGCAACAGCGAATCATCGGCCAATGAGAACAATGAAAATTTCTACGTTGGTATTCGCTAACGGATCGTACTGCGACCTGGAGGTGTGCAAAAGTAGGACTTGTTACTGATCGTAGCGTGTTCCGTTGGCAAAAATAGGGTTAGAAATTGTTTTGTTTTCATTGATCAACGATTCAATGCTAAGACATATTTCCTTTCTACTTAACGCCAATTTGAAGAAATAACACTATATTAAATAGAGATAATGCAGGTCCCTGTAGTTTGCTACACTTAGCGTCTGGGTTAGGTCAACTGTTAGGATAGGTCTAGGGTCCACTATTCCGAAGTGGGTGACAATTCCTACTCTATACATATCTCGGAAACAAAGGCCGCGCGCTTCTGCGCTGTTTATAAAGCGAAGAGTTCGTTCGTGCGATGTTGTACGTTGCTGTACGTGGATAAATAACCTGAAAGATGTTGAAACGCGTTGACGGTCGGCATTTATCTCAATTTGTTGGAGAGGAAGTAATATTGATGGGAACTGTAGAAAAAGTAGGATTTATATAATATGTTATTTCATACGAATAATTGTTATTCCAATATAGTAATTTTATGTAGCCGGTCGCTTATTTTTTTTCTTTTTTTACAATTGTTTACAGAAATCCTCGAACGGTACAAATATAGAAATAAGGACGACCGATGGTGTACAAGTTAATGTAACATTGTCAAAACCTGTCGATGAGAATGCAGAAGGATATATAGAAGTACATGGTATATTACATTCGAAATCTACAATGGAATGTAAAAGTTATATATTAGTACCACCTGGTGTAACAGATAAATTTGGTAAGACCGTACATGAATTTTCACTTTTATTTTATCTATCTGCTTTGTTTAAACGTGACTGTAGCGTGAACCGTTACAATTATAGATACCAATCAATACAACGAACTTCTGACTATGTTAAACGTGTTGGGACAAAACGACTGGTGGGTGGTGGAACAGGACCTAGAGGACACAGAGAGCACAAACATATAAAGACAAATATGAAGTTTTTATAAAAATACGGTAAATTGTTTCACATTATCGTTAATCAGTTTTATTTAATAATAAAATTAAATAACCATATTATATAGACACTGTTCAGTTGTTGTTTCTTTCTCGTTGTAAGTTAAATCTATCAAAACCTTTCGAAACTAAAATAAAACTATTATTATCATTTATTGTTCTTGGAATCTTCGTACGATACATACTCCAACCTTGATGATTCATCCAAGGAGAAGCATCCACAAGTACAGGATGTTGCGGGGCATTTTGAATGTGTGCTAATTGTTTTGAATTTTCATTTCAAAAATTTCCAAAAAAATATTCATAGCTACTAGAAAAGACTTTGTTTGGGACGAGAACGTCATAAAAGACAGCTTTTAGATTTCAATTTCACCTGCGACGATATTTCTACAGTACCGACGTCAATTTACCTTCAAATTATGATCATTTTATTTCATATTTTGGCGATAAATGTTCAGCTTAAGAGGGTAGACTTCGTAGCGACGCGATAAATGCAGAAGACACGACTGCCGACAAAAAGATAGCGGAACGAGACGCCTTGGACTGCAGATCGCAAGAGAATCGTTTAGATTTAGATTACAGGCGTTTTGTATGTTTATAGGGTAATTACTACGCTTCCGATACGTAGTGGATCATTGGTGGAAAGAAAATTTCTAAATCGAACTTCGGTAACGGATCAAGCCGGGGCCTGGAAATATTTCTGTTTGTCACATAACGTTTGTATATTATTGTAGCAGTTTCGATTATTTCGATTATTATAATGGAAACCGCTGAAAAATTATAATTATTACAAAAATTTATAAAAACATTTATTTGCACGCTCGAGACACGTGTTTGCTTTTTCGGTAATTTCTATACGCGTCGATTGCAAGAAAATAATTCGCTTCTATATTTTACATACATGTAAAATGCTCGTTCAAAATATAAAAGATATTTCGTTGAATTATATATTTATACAAGAATATTTTCTATGGAAAATTAGTCGCTCGATAGAAGTAGGTTTAAAACCATCACGAATTCACGCCAAATTACCTAAGAGTTCATCGCTCCGCCGTCCGCAGCGCTGAGATAGAAAACCTTGAAATTTTACAAGACCGTATCACTGTGTAGAATGTTTGTTCGCTATGATTCATGATCTACGGAGTGTATTTACAGTATATATATTGGACGATATCGTGTAATACGTTTTGTTTTTATAATACTTTGAATTTTCACGCTTCTCGTTTAAAGAATCCAGTTTTTATGTTCTTTTGCAACTTTTAATTACCGCTAAGTTATCTCGATTTCTAAATAGAAACAAAACACTTAACCTACAGAATCTATACTAAATTTTGTCTTGTATCAGGTGCAAGAATGGTCATTTGTTGATGTTTACTGGGGAAGATACGGATTTAGCTTATTTTAAATATCGATGCCCACAGCACGTGAATCTCATCGAACACATGTAAACGTTGGCTACGTCATTTTCGTTTAACCAGCGAAGTTAAATAAATACGGAGTATTTCTCGTAGTATAGTCACCGGCTAAACACAGCGATGGTAACCATACATTTGTTTTGATTATTTTTAGTACGTGCGAAATGTTTACATATTATTTATTTACAATTCTTTTTACCGAATTTTATCACTGCGAATTTGTACGTTATATTAATGTTGTAACAGAAGCTGCAATACACATTAGTCGACATGAGTATTTTTATAAATATTCTTTGATAAATAGAATAATATTTAATTATTTTTCTCTATTAGGAAAGAAAATAATATGTAAAACGAATCAGTTTTTGTAATTTTTTTAAAGAATATAGTAGAAAATAACGTACTATATATTTTTTTTTTGGTTTCAGTCTCATACAATATTGCTTGTTCAACCAGGCAATAGACCTGAAACACGGACATATTCTGATTATGAAAGTGTTAATGAATGCATGGAAGGTAATATATAATATTTTATCATTTGTTATCTTTTTTTTTAACAATTTGATCTGTCCAGGACAAGATTTTTGGTTTTCTAACGAATTAATTATATATTATCATTTTTATTATAGCTAAATAGTTATATTCATTTGTTATTTTAATATAGGGGTGTGCAAGATTTATGAGGAGCATTTAAAGAAGCGGAACCCAAATACTCCAACTATCACGTACGACATCAGTCAATTATTTGATTTTATTGACGAACTGACAGATCTGTCATGTCTCGTCTATAAAAAATCGACAAATACATATTCTCCGTACAACAAAGATTGGATTAAAGAAAAGATATATGTTTTACTACGCAGAGCTGCAGGACATAGCGAGTAACTAACAGACAAAGATAGACATATGTTATGTGTATAAGACAAATTAACTTTAAGTAAAGGTCTATATTGCCATTTGTAATAATAAATATATAATCGAAAGGCATACTGTAATGCTTCGTTTTCATTTCGATCAAACTGTTTCCTAATAATATTTTTAATTAACTGTGTGTCACTGTCATAAATGTTCTTGCTATATAAAAATAAATGCAGTTTCTTATTGTCTTAAATTTCCGCATCCGTTTTAGGTCAATTCATTTTAAATATGATTGCCAGCTTTTGACGAATTGTATGTAGTAATATTCTGTATGATAAAATCCTAATTATTCAATAATATTTTGTACAAATGAATCGAAATTATTAAAGCTGTTATCAGACAACCTCTTTTTATCATTGATACTAAAGATCTCGCTTATTTTTTTATGACCATTTGCGGAAAAAATATCATGGAACAAGGGTATTTGGTTGAAAGGGACAAAAATTGTATTAAAATAATAAATTTCTAGCAGTTTTTTTATTTAATAGTACTAATTTTTATGTGCAAAAGTGGAGATGAATATTTTGAAGATTCCCGGAAATTTTGAAACTCTGATTAAATAAAATCCAAATTTCAAATAAAATTACAAATATAAAAATTTTCAATTAAATTCATCTAAAGCTAAATAACTATTGCAGCGATTAACAAACGTTTATTTATTGTCTTGTACTATATTTGGATAGTATTCAATATTTTAATTCCAACTTTCTAAAATTAATGTTTATGTATACAATACTTGATTGTTGTACATGGATATTGATCGCAAAAATTTCAAACACTCTTGTTTTTTTTTAAAAATTACCAAAAATCTTTATTATAGTGGCATTTGTGTACTACTTCGTAATATATAGCACCTAAATTAATACAAGTTGGTTGTTGATATTTGTCACTTCGGGGATATCTTTGTCATGTCAAATTGAATCTCTAAATAAAATCACTCTCGTAAATGAAATTTTAACAATCAAAAGCTCGATTGATGCTACCACCTTCGTGCGGGCAAGCTTTCTGTACCGATCGTTGTATTTGAATGGAAAGATCCATCCCCGAAGTATTACCGTAAAAGTGAAGTAACGAGAAAAATAAGTAGAAGATGTAGCAGTTGCGTCATTGATTTCAACGATGAATTCAGAGCAAAAAAGTAACATGTTTCTTTTAGTTATAGTAATTATAAAATTGTTTCATTTTAAAGTTAATACTAAATAGAAGGTCGCTAATAGCCTTGCAGCTGATGCGACGTAAAAAAAAAAAAAAAGTTAATACTAGAAGCGCTTATTTTCATCTGACAACTTTTCATAAATGTCTAGGTAAAGCTTAAATTTTTACATGACCTTGACTTTGATATATATATATATTGCAAAACTTTTCATCTTGCAGTGTACGTATTAGAAGTAATTTATTTCTCTTCATTTAAAAGTTATGGAACAAGCTTCTATTTTAACCCAAAGTTACGGTCATCGCTAGCAGTTTTCTTCTTCCTAGATATTTACCTCAATATTAATATGATTTATCTCTATTTTACTTTTAAATTAATAATACTACATTCAAAATTTCTTCATCTTTTTTAAATCAAATTTACTGATTTATAGAAACAATGTTATATTATATAACGAGCTTATATTGTATATTTTTATAATGAAAAAATCATTTGTAACAAGTGCTAAACTCTCTAGTGTCCTGTCAGAATAATTATGATTTATAACTTTTCTAAATGATGCTATATAAAAATTATTACAATATAGTATAAAACTACACTGTTCATATATCTCAGAACTTTGTTATTAAATACTTCTGTAAAGAGTGTACGTTTTTAAAAGTACATGTATTGCGGGTGTATTATTTTATTTTTATTTTATTTTTTTCATAATAGCTTTGATTGAAATCAATAATACGACTGCTATGTCTTCTTGTCGGTGTAAGAACACACAATAGATTCGTTAAATCTATATACCACATTCCTTCCATTCGATAACACACATTATTCCAAATACAATAGAACTTAAATTTACTGGAATAACGCACAAGTATCGTAACAGTTGTAATTCAATATTTATTCGTCTTAACAGAAGCAATTAAATTGATTTAACGTAAACAAACTTCAACATTAATTTGTTTTACATAATGTTATTTTATGATATGCAAAATATAAAGCAAATTTTACTTTTCTAAAAAAAGATAAAATATGGCTATACGCAAGACTCCCATACTGTGCGTTCTTCACAATTCAAACCCTGAGAGCTTGGACATTCCCTGAAATACCTTTAGCACATCATAGAATTGATTCGACTACTATTTTTGGCTTGTCACAAATGCAAAATCATCTTTCAATATTTACCAATACATTAACATTCTTCTAGTGAGGAAATTATTTGGATTACTTCCTGAAAGGTTCGTTAATTTCGTGTATATGTTGTAATTGATTGAAAAAAAATTAGTACATCGATGTAACGGATTCAATGAATATTGGTATTACAGCATAACAGCTTTAGCCCGAATTTGATTCATGAAATATTATTTTAATATTCATTAAATCGCTTTACCTCTCAACGGGTATGTATAGTGATTTTTATCAAAATCACTGGTACATTGGAATCATGATAAATCTCAAATAGAAAATCTAAAAAAAAATGCGTTAATTGTAATTAAATGATCTATTTATATTTATACTATACAGTAATAAAAATAAAGAAACTTAAACTTTTGCTACGAAATGAAACGGATATACTATGTTGGAGCCACTTATAGGCCCCAATATGTTAGTTAAGGGTTAAACATAAAAATAAATTTTAAATAAAATTATTTTGTTAATCACTAAGAAAATAGTTAATCATAAATTCATAGAAAATATTATAGTAAGAATGAATGCAGTGATTCATAAAAACAATCATTTTATGACATTCCATTTTCCTTAGAAAGAATATCGATATACAAATAACTATTTCAACCAACAATTAAGAATTGAAAAAATAAGTAATACACTAGCAAATGGGAATTTTTATTTTTATAATAAAATTCTTTAAAAAAATATCTAATGAAACATTTTGAATATATTACTGAAGTTTTTATAATTATAACTAGTTGATACGCAATTTAACTAAGATGTTTTTTTTGTTTTGCTTCATAAGATTTTAAAAAGTAATAGAGCTTTATTTTTGTCTTAAGTAATTTATCTCCGGTTAAAAATTGTTATATTTATTTCTAACTGGCTTATCTCTCTATTATTATCAATTAGTTAGTTTTGGTTTATTTAGATCACGATTGTGTGAACACTAATTTGTGGTGTTTGACTTTGTTTCAAAGTCGAGAAGAAAACGTACATGCAAAGTTTTTAATATTTATTTAAAATAAATATTGAAAAATAATAAAGGAAATAATATTCGAATTAAAAAAAATATCAAGCTACTAGTGGAAGTTCGAATGAACAAATCGTTTGAATGAAATATTCCTTGTTTTTCGAATAATATTTTTAAGACATCTCTGTCATATGTACTGTAATAAGATTAAATTTTTAATGATCAAAAAATAGTGATAAAAATAAAACATTGAATTTTTAATAACACGATGGTGTTCATATTATTGTCCAAAATTTAATCCGTGTTGTTGGATGTTCCAATTCTACTGTCTCAGTTTTCATGTTCGAGCCTGTTCATCGTTTAAAACTCGTAACCTTTTTCGGAATTGAAACAATTTATCATGTCCAGGCAAATGTATTCTAATGTATATTACATAATATGAATAAACATTAATAATTTGGCAATATTCTCCGCACATTTAGTATAAATGCTTGACTCGGCTTTAAAACAAATTCTATTTGATGATTTTTTACAGCAGTTAATATTTTGAATTGGTTCATAATTATTGTGTTTTATACCTCGTATTAACTGTATTATTACTTAAAATATTTTTACTTCGATTTTATTTAAATTTTCATTCTTAAACCAAGACTAAGCGAAAGAAACTACCTCATTAACTGAAAATGTATGCTATACTCTCATACCTTACAATTAGGTGTAGTATGGGAGTCGGTATTATTTATAAATATATCTAATTTCTTTAGAATTCGGCAAATGTTAGTATACATGTAACAAAACATTCAGTATCATCCTGAAATATTACATTTTTATAAGGTTTATACAAATAAAATGTTTTGCTACTATCTATACTATTAAATATATAATAATAATAATGGAATAAATTTGTGTCACAATGAGAATTTGTATACTACTAATTAAGTCATCGTCACTAGAATATTTGTAGCATTTGTTATAGAACAATTTTAGCGAAAAGGTAATATTATTCTTACAGTTTTATATGTAACAAAGATAAGGAGTAACAACTCTTCAATGATATAAAACGTATTGTACAAAACAGTTCTTATGCTATAAATACATAACATTCTAGTTATATTCATTATTTTGTTATACATTTAAATAAATGTTTTTTTTTTAATAAAACATATATACAGAGTGTCCGCTTTTATCAGGAAATCCAGAATATCTCAAAAACTACAAAAGACAGTAAAAAGATATTGTGACAAAAGCTGTTTGATTTGTTACGACAGATTACGCAGTTTTAATAGTTTTTTAAATTATAATTTGTTAGAGTTTTCCGAAACAAATTCAACGACATTTTATTTGCTATCATTCCTGAAACTGAACTTGGAATAATAACAAATAATATGTCATTGAATCTGTATCAGAAAACGTTAACGGATTATAAATTAAAAAAATGTACTATTCCATTTAACAAAATTAAATTGATCTTAACTACGCCACTATACACTCATGTAATAACTTTTAAATCGCTCAATCTACCTCTTTCGAATGACAGCTTTTGTATGAACATTTTTTCACTATCTTTCGTAGTTCGCGAGAGATTCAGAATTTTCCAATAAAATGGACACCTTGCACACCACGTTTAACAGAAATATAAAGTGCTGAATTATTGTAATAAAATAAGTAACATTTTTTAGTGTAATAAATGTGAACTATTTATCAAGTATACATAATAACATATTCGGCTTTCTCGTGAAACTGGACTATATTAATTTTTAATTATATGAGCAATATAATCTGATTAATTTAGATTAAATTTATAATATTATTGTATCGATTTTTCATTATCACAGATTGTTTTAGTAGGCCTGTGGTCAGACTTAAACCCTGAGGCCTACAATGGACTAGTAAATTTAATAAAATCTATTTCAATACCATACTAAATGTGCAGATAAACATCACGATTCTAATGTTGGAAAGAGTCTCGTTAACACAAAATAAGCTACATCATAGTTACTCCAATATGTTGTATGTGCTGCAACTGTGTATAGATAATTTCGTCCCAAACTTGCTCGAAGTACATAATCTAACCGTTGTGCTAATTCTAATAATCATAAAAATGTTTTTCATTAGTTTGTTCGATACATAAGCAGTAATATTATTAAAAAAGAATTTGTCTTTGAATAATAATAATAATAATATAATATTAACTATATACATACCTTGACCTGGTTGAATTGGAGTAGACGCATCTTCCTTAGCATTCCAACCTGCTCTTACTAAACCCCAAAGACTCCAACCTTTGTCTGCAGCACGATTAGACATGTCCGGACTCTCGTCTCTTTCATCTGTTTCTGTGACAACGTATTTTCATATTCTTTACATGCATCATCAAAATTTATTATTGTTTCAAAGAATATCTAATATACCTGTGGGGGAGAAAGCCTGATCAGCACCACTTATCGACGGAGGCGATTGTTCCATCTGTTGACCTTCGACTCCTCCATAAGATGGAATAAGAACTGGTTCGATCTTGCTATAGCCTCTCTCTAAGAGTGGTTCCATTCTATAAGCTACAGGATCAGACCAATGAAATATATTGTAAAATCTTTTACATAAACCTTGTGGCATCACATCAGTTCTATTGGATGGAGAACGAGTCCTTAACGCAAGGAACACAGACAACGGTGAACCCAAACAAAATAAATTTTCAATCTGTAATTATGAAATTAATCGGAATTTATAGAATTTAGAAATATGTTAAATATGCAAACGTAATTATTATATTTACTGGAAATTGTAATCGTTGCAATAGCACTTCTTGTGTTTCTGGGGATGGCGGTCTTGTATCTGGACCCATCCAGCCTGTGACAATATCATAAACAATTACACATCCTAAGGAATGTGCTAAGATTGAAACTTTGCCTTTCCAACCTGGATGTCGACTAGCAAACATAAAATATAGCCTGTTCAATTCTTTTTGTAAACCCGCTCTTACTTCGCCACCATATAGAGGACTAGTATAATAAAGTATATCCATTGCTGATGAATTTAACAAATGTCGTATGCTTAGTACACTATAGGGTGTAATAGCTTCTACAATATCTAAAAAGATATTTACAAGATGCAAAATTAATATTGTTTACCTGGCGAATATAAAAAAAAATTTTACCTCCGTCAAGCTTTAAAGAGGATCGCCATTCAACGGGAAAAAATTCAACTCTATAATTAGAACTGGGAAAATATTTTTGTTTCAACCAGTCCACGCAGTCTCTGAATCTGTATTAAACGTTAAATACGTTATATTCAATCTATAAAAATCTGTATATAAAAGATATAATTATAAATTTAATTGTGGTACATACGATGTTGTATTACGAATAATTTTTCCTGTATCCCTCTTTTGACCAATTCCATGCACTACGAACACTATATGATCTATATCGTTAGGTTTATCCTCCATTACTGCAGCAACTTTGTAACCTCTGCGTAACTGATAGCCTGTTGCTAAAAGTTTCAATACATATAATACATAATCGTATTTTGTTTCATTGTTACAAGAAATATAAAATAAATTACATACTTTTTGCAAATCCCAGCTTTGATGTGACGCTACGCATTAATTTGCTATGTCTATATTCGCTATGTAATACAACATCATCTATACTATGCCAATCGACATGAAATTCAGGAAAATGTTCTGTGTGTAATACTGAAATTAATATATTTTATTTGAAAGTATTTGATATAGAGAACTGAAATAATATATATATACTGAAATAATAACAGTAACTATACTTTTGTAAGGATGCGGTACATCAGATGCTGAAGTAGATTGACTTGAAAGCTGCTTTTGAAAAAGATTTAGATGAACTTCTTCTATGACTTTGGACTGTCCTGATTCTAAGGGTATCCAGGTACCATCGTAATACCAAGTGCCTCTCATAATTTCCCATTCTTCCCCTTTTGGAAATAAAAATCAATGATTATATATAATAATTAGAGAATAGTAAACGAGCAACTGTTTAATGAACATTTTTATGTATAATATATATCATACCTGGACAATATATAGAAACACATTTCATTTTATCAATTTCCACATCGTACATGCCTCCTTTAACTACAATCTTTTCTATATGAGGTAAATTATTCAATGTGTCATTATTTTTATTAAGTAAATCTTGGTAATTTTGCCAAGCATTTTCGATTCTTAAACTGTCGTATCCACAAAATTCTACCCATCTTTTGTCCACACCGTCTCTATAAAACCAGCGTATTTGCATCGATGTCAATGGTTCTGCATACGTTAAAACATTCGCCGTGTCTTCTCTTTCAACCATCGGATTTTGTTCCGAGGTAACTTCGACAGCTTCTTAAAACATTAAAAATTATCATATACATCATACACGACTATCGCAACAATAATTTGGTCATTAAATATTATGGAACACAGTACTTTCATTATGCATTAATATTCAACTAATATCAATATTCAACTAAATTAATATTTAGCTAATTATAAATTTGACGAGTCTCTAAATTATATAAATGACATTTTGAAATTCGCGCGCATTTAATTAAATATTACAGCACATAAATTGTATATTATAAACGTTGGATTTATAATATTTTCTTTTCCACATATTGATTGAAATATCTCTGCACATGTAATGTATACATTGCGAACGTTTAAACATATGGTTTTCATCCTAATTCAAAATGTAAACTAGAAGAATCGATTATTTAAACGAAGTTCTCGAGCTTATGCATAAATAACGATGAGACTAATTGGTGAAAAAGTTTAAATGTACATTTGCATTCATACCTTCGAACTGTTGTAGTTCTAAAGGTGTTTCACTGAAAGGGTCAACTTCGTTTCGGCTATTAGACATCCTGTCAATGCGTAATTATCAGTCGATATAAATACCTTTCAGCTAGCGTGATTACCAAAAAGGAAAACACGGTATAAGCCACGAAAATAATCGGCGATTCGTGACAAGTATTTAGAAACGTGACTTGTTATCAAAATAAGCGTCAACCACTAGCACATGCTTGTCACTAATGCAAATTTATTATTATTACGTAGTATCCATTAAGTCGGTTTAAAATATCACTTTGTGTTCGTATGCGGCGATAACGGTAGGCAACGTCGTTTTTGGTTAAAGTAATAGAAAATCTGTGGAATAATTCGATATATGTAACGACGGGAATTACTAATGAACGGAATTGTTCTCCGCAGTAGTTACAACGTTATCTAAAATCTGATATAGAATTCTTCCTTCGCGACGTATCGTTCAAGTCGAACTATGTATATATACATATCTTGTACAACTGTATTCCCATTTTCCTGTGCGGTAAACTGCTGCATTCATCAATAAACAGCTGATATCCAAACGCAATGCGTAAAATAGTATGTACATACGTTATGAAAAATTCACGTGTATAGGTCCTATCGATATTATGTGCTTACATACTACTCCATATATATGTATATACAAATAAATGTATATACATATATATATACATTATATGCAACATATACGTATGACATGTGTGTTACAAAGTATGTATGCCTAAGGGTATACATATACATATATATCGACAGATAATTGAACATAATTCCACGCGTATGTAACAGGAATCACGTGAGAACAATTTTTAAAGTGCTCTAAATATAACATATGCATAAACGTAGTACACATTGTTCTTTTATATTATAGAAAAAGGTAAAAAAATTTATGTCGCAACATCGTTTATTTATAATTTATTCGAACGTGATCGCCATTCACTATTGAGTCATTAGCGGCCTCGTGATTCACAAGACTATCGTAAATAGAATGTATAAATTTTTCGAAGAAACTTGCATAACTATGTATAAAACTATATTATGTTAAATAACAGGATTGCATAGGTTTGCATATTTAATGGAAAGGAATTAAACGGATGTCTTGCGAACCGTCTAAATAATGTACATATGCAGCAGAATCTGGTATGGATTCAATTTAGTACATATAAAGTATAAATGTACTTTTTCGCTTTGAAAGTTGTTCAAAATATCAAAATTCTTTCCGATAGCATAGAATCGTTTTATCGTGAATTTAAAGAATTCTATACCATGTAGAAACATTGTTAAACGAACAACAAACATTGAATTAGAAATATCGCAGCTGTTAGACTCCGTAGCGACGTGATTCGCGACGTTATTGCAATTCGCGGATATGCCCATCCGTGCTGATTGTTGGGGCGGCAAAGCCAGCCCGAATACTGCTATGTACATCGCGTCGCGTGTGTTTCAGATGGAGCACCAGGCGTACGGATGCGCGAGAAGAGCGAAGCCTCGAGCGTGGTTACCGCAGCCAAGCTACATTGGTCGTCGGTGTGACTGGTCCCGCTTGGTTGTGCCGATATCGTGCTCTCTTCCTCGCTCGCGTCTTCTCTCCTTTGCTAAAACTATGAGGATAGCGCTGCTTATTCGCGGAGCATCGACCAATCAGAGAAAGGCAGTTTCTGTACTGTACCTCGAATTTCTGAGCCCTTTGCCCCTGGCATGGCACAACATAGCGAGGCACTACTGTATCATAGAGGATTGTGTACCTACATATCTACATATGCACGCATACATATATTAGTTCATGTATATATATATATATATATATAGAGAGAGAGAGAGAGATACAATTAATGAATGTATGTTGATACAAAGGCGATCGCAGAGCATTCTTACATCGTGTCGAGAGCGCGTTCCATTTTCCATTATGCACAAATATCGACATCAGCGTTTCTCGTGGGCGAATTCAGAAGCTTATTGCGACTGATATTTTGTCAAAATAGCCTAATTACATAATGGTTGCGACAGACATTTTTCTAAGGTTTTCTCCGTAGCGGAATCATCGGCATTAAGCAAATTCGTTGGATTGAAAATCTTTGAACGAAATTAAGCTTGGCGTCGCGGCGTACACCACAGAGAACATTGTAGCGCAGATGGGAATGCCATCTTTCGTAGTGTTTTTTTGCAAGATAGAAGTAAGAAGTAGGATGGTCGACTACATATTTTGTTCGATGGTGTATATGTAATGTATGGTGTGTTGTTTGTAAAAGGATAGATAATTTTGTTTAAAAAACAAGGTTGAATGTTTTGGATATGTCGCATTTGGTATGTACACAGGTATCGATAAAGTAATTTTTTCTTTCTCTTTATCGCGGTTGCCTTAATCTCATTGTATTTACTACGACTACCGTGAAGTTTTTTCTTAATGAATTTTTCTGAATTAGTTGTTTCGAACGTTTATACACAATTAAAAACAAACTAATGACAGGCATGATTGTCGTTATAAATGAAAACAAATTTACTTAATACTGAAACTACCGAACAGGTTAAAATGATATATTTCTGATTATTTTTTTTTATAGTTACCGAAATTATAACAATGTTTTTATGGGAGTTTTTTTTAAAACTTTTTTATCAATTACACCATTTATAACAATTATACCATTTTTATGAAACAAAAATACGTTGGTTACATTTAGGGCTTGGTAGTCGTAGTATTAAACTTCTTTTATACGTAATTTACATATTTTTAAAAATAACTATAATAATATTACTATTGAAAATAACTAAAATTGTAAAGATGTTATTATCGAAATTAAATGCTTGGTTTTTTTTATTTTAGAGTAAAAAAGAATGGGTTGTGTCAATAGTCGGACAGATATTAATGATTTACATCCAAATGTATTTCAAGTGATGAACGTAGACGATTTAGGTAATTTAATTACCCCTGGACGCCTAGAAGTTACCGAAACTGATATAGTGCTTTATCAACGCGGTAAACAGCCCATAAAATGGCCTTTGCGTTGTTTACGTCGGTATGGTTATGATGCGGAAATATTTAGTTTTGAATCTGGTAGACGATGTCCCACAGGGCCAGGCATTTATGCCTTTAAATGTCATAGAGCTGCTCATTTATTTAATTTAGTACAAACAAATATTCAGGTTTGTTATTTCAAACACATATTCTTGGTATAGTCGAATACTTCATTAAGATATATTAATAAAGTGTATTCGTTTTTATAAATATCTATCTTCTAAATAATAACGTGTATAAATAAATTGAATATATAAATTGAGATTTCTATTTAGGTTTGTAATAATAGTGGGGATGACACAATGTCCAGAGAACTACCGATTGCTTCTCATTCTGGTCCAACAGCAACAAGAGTGACAATACCAGTTGAGCCTAATTATGTGGATCCAATACAAACTAGAAGTAGTAATTGTATGGTTCAGAGACTTGGTCACAATCATCAAAATGGAATTGGAAGATTGGGTAGTGTGGGAAGTAGCACCGGTCTTATATCGCCGCAAGGAACCATAGGTTCACCTTCTCCGCCTCCCGTGCTGCCACCACCTCCACCACCTTTCCCTCAACCAAATCCGTCCTCGCTATACGTCAATGAAGAAGTATTGTCACCTTTATCATTAGAAATGGAACATAATAATAACAAAAGTCCTAGAAGAGCAATACAGAGGTAAACAAATTTTGTTTCCGATTTTTATTGCCGATATCTTATTGATTTAATATACATTCTTTATTACTTTTATAGATCCTGTACAATGAGTAATTCAGTATCTGATAACGGTTCAGTATCTTTGGAATTAACATCTACCCATAAAAATTTAAAAGTCACTACCCAATCTAAATCATCGCTTCCATCAGCTGCAGCTTATATGAACGTAGACATTAGTAATGATATTAGTTCACTTTCTCCAACTCATAGTGTGCCTGAAACAATACAACTTAAAGAAGACAAAAATGAAAATAACGAACCAGGACATGCTTATATGAATATTAGTCCGGGCGACGAATGTACAGAATTACTTGTTGCTAGAATACGACCGTCGCCTCTGCCATCTATTCAACCAGACATGGAAGAAACAACAAGACACTGTTACGCCAACTTGGAAGCAAGTGAAATTGAAAGTTTAAGAAAAAGATTTTCTAGTGTATCTGTAGCGGAGAAGTCTCCTTTGACTCCATCGACACCTACAGGTGGTCCAATTAGAGAAGTAAATTATGCTGTATTAGATCTGGACACAAAGGATGTACCAATTAATTCATCGTTGGAGGGTCCTTCAAATTTATCCGTATCACCTCCAGAGTCACCAAATAAGTTACAAAAAGGGTATGCCACAATAGACTTTAATAAGACAGTCGCTCTTTCGCATTCTGTCAACCCAAATCTTGTAAATGATAGTGAAGGTTCAAGAAAAACGCGTCACAATTCCACAATTAGTGACTTAACGGCACCATGTAGACGTAGCTCATCTGTAAGTGAATGATCCATTTTTTTACTTTATAATTGTGCCTACAGAATGGATATTTATAGCATTTTATAGAATGACAATGTGCTTTACAGTTTCTTTAAAATCAAACTAATGCCAAAGCCAAAGACATCAAATTAGTTTGCAAACCTTTTATATTAATATTAATCATGCTAAAATGTGTTCTGTACGAAGCAGTGTACCTTGATTCAAAAACTTTTGTTTCTTGACATATTTAATAAGAATCATTCTACAATTTATTATTCAGATTAGCAGCTAACTTTTAAGTTTTGTAAGATATACAAATGTATATGATGCATCGCAGTATTTTTAAAGAGTAAGTTTTTTTTTCAAAGTGTTGAGATATGTGATACAGAAGTAATTAAAATAAAAAGAATCTTTTTTATGGAAAGTTGAAAAATGAAAAGCCTCAATTCTATTTTTTAGAGAGGAAGCATATATAATATCCTTCAACTCTAATATCAAATATTATAATATTGTAAAATCGTAATATACCTTCTGCAGGAAAACCTTTTGAACCATTAAATTATTTTTTTAAATTAGTCTTCAGATAAAATTTATTTACTTTCTGTTCACAGTGGATTTATTATAATTATAGTACTAGCCAATCATGACAATGTGATTACATTATGTAAAATTTGTGTTGAAGTATTACAGTGCATTTGCCTACAGTCTATATTCCAATATCGACTCTACTGATCATTCCTACAATGGTGTATTAGGAAAAACATTTCACGCTGCAATGAATGTGAAATTTATTTTTCATACGAGAGATATAATAATTATTAAGTAAATAATGTGACCTCCAAGAGGTTGCAAACCATTTAGGTGACATACTATTGTTTTCTTATTCATACAATTATACACTGTTTCATTTAAGGACGATATAGTTACATTTTCCATTCTTAAGACTTTGATAATAAAATCTGTTCATATTGTCTCTGTGAGAAGAACATAAAACCATAATTGGCAGTTCGAGAAATGTTAGGTCATATGTACATATATCATACTATTTGCTACTTTTAAGATTGCTGTGGGTTTCTAACATACATATCTTATTTGTGACATTCTAATTATAATTTGAAAGTTAATTCTTCTTTATGCTACCTTCACGTTACTATTTCTTTCCTGAGTTAAGTTTAAAATATGAAGCAATTATTTTGTATAGTGTTCAACAACAATACATAATACATAATTAGTAATCACACAATACAAATGTTGTATCAGCCATAATATTATATAAAATAAACATTTTTCATATTAATCTCTCTATCCATATATATATATATATATTTGGAAAAACATGTGATTTTACTTGCTCAAAGAAAATTACTGTGTGATAGACAATACATGGTATTAAAATACTAATGATGAAAAAGAATTGCATGGAAACTACTGATTAGGCCATATTTCAATATAGAGAATATAGTAAAATTTTGTTTCCGACATTGTGTTTATTGCAATTGTCCTGAAATATTCATAGAAGGAGCAAAACATGTATACATCGATTTGACATTATTTCTGCTATTTCTGCTATACATAGTTGCTAGTATACCAAAGGAAATCAACGTTTGATTTGAAAATTAACCGCATACTCTATTTATTCAGAGCTTATCCCAAATCTGCAAAACCTGAGGGAAGCTTAGTGAAATTTTTATATTACCTTTAACCCAATGCAATCTTAAATACAGGAAATAATTCTTTGTTATTACAAATTGACATATGAAGAGATGATTTTGTATAAAAAATTGCATTACATACATAACATTATATATGAAACAAGAAACTACTTTTAAAGTGGTTATCTAGAAACTTACTACAATTATAATATTATACATTGATTTTGGGTGATATTGATAAATAGGTACAAGACATAACATAGAATATATAATTCTGTAACTTTGTTGCTCTTTATGAAAATTTTATAGTGTACAATTCTAAAGAAATATCATGTACTACAATTAATTAAATACAATTTATAATTATTTACAAAATAAGAAAGTATATTTGAAACATGTACATGCTTGCATAACTCGAATATTTATATGAAATAGCTAGAACACATTATTTTCATGGCACAAAATTATAAGATCTTTTTCGCCTTATTATGTAAGACATTTTTTATTGACTTTCTTTGACCATATATGTAATATACACAACATAAGTATGAAATACTTACTCCAAACTATCTTGCACAAATTTCAAAGCAATTAATATTACTTCTTTAACAAATATTATTATTTGCATTGCTAATTCAATTCTGATATGCTAATTCAAATATGATTGTGCATATGATTGAAACTTAGTAACTGAATTAATCAAAATACTTTTAAAGCCAGAGTTTTAGTACTTTTTTTTCTTTTAAATTATGTACTGTGCTCATAATGTAGTATTTAATTAATGTAGTTTATGGTTTGCAACAATTATCGTTATAATAGTAGTATTTATTTAATGTTTGCCTTTTGGCAGTATATAGGATTTCATTACATCATATATTTGTGTATCTTTATATATTCCTCGCTTTATTCTTTCTTTTTAGCAAAATATAACTCTTGTTCAGTCTTGCATTTCTTTTAACTCTTTTAAAAACTTGTTAGCATTTTCATTTTGACTTTGTACCGCTTTCTACAATTTATTACCACATATTTCAGTGATTATTGTTTTATTTGTATATGTATTTGTATTTTGTCATATTTCTTCTTCTTCTTAGATTATACGTTTTAGCAGCTATTCTTTATTGATCTTTTTGCAGCTATACTTTATTGATCTTTTTGCAGCTATACTTTATTGATCTTTTTGCAGCTATTCTTTATTGATTTTTTTGGTATCTCAATTTATATTTTTATTTTCTTAAGTTACAGTGTCGCAATTACTTTTGTACTTGTACTTCTCTGGCAGCACTTCTTACTAAATTATATTATTTGGCTTGTCAACTCCTTAGAGTAGAAGATAGATTTTAGTTGAAACTAATCTACTCTCTTTGTACAGTGGATTAACGAGTGTGAAAGTTGTACTCTTTTCTTATACATCCCTGTAAACCTTTTACTTTCCTATTTTTTAGGTTTGTTCTACTTCTAAATCTGCCAGCCCTTTTATATACCTGTTCCTTAAACATTATTATTAGTTGCTTCTTCTTCTTCTTTTTCTTCTTATTATTATTTTATTTTCATTATTACTATTACTACTACTATTACTACTACTTCACTGCTACTACAACTATTATTATTATTATACTGTTGTTCACTCATTAAATTTGAATACTAAACTAGTAAACAACTTTTATGATGTTAATATATAATAAAAATATCCACTGCTATATATATATGTAACTAGTTAAACTTTTTAATCTTGCATTGTACCATATTTACTGCACAATTTTGTTAGCCTTTCTCTACTAAATCATTAATTAATATCTAGAAGGGGCCAATCAAAATAGAGTAACAAATATGGTATATTGCCAAGTTCACGATACTAATTTTTTTTAATATTAAATATTATTAAGAAGTATGATTATCGCCATTTATTTGTTACATGGTTATGATCATACTTTATAAAGCGGAAGGATGTTAGTACTCTTAGATAATAATGTTAAAAAAAATGGATGAATTATTGATGGTTTATGCTTATTTTTAGAAAAAAAGTATTGCATGCATGGGTACAAGTAGAAAATACGTATTGTTGTAATTTGATACCTAGAAAAGTTGAAAACAAAAATTGTACGTTTAACTGCAAGCTGTCTTTATATATTGGCATATTCACTACCATGATTTGATATATTCGTAGAATTTAAAAGAATTCACGGTCATGTACGTATTATATATGTGCCAAAAATGTTTAATAGTCGATCGAAGTCGGCTCTGTTTAAGTTTATTAATGATGTTTATTCTTTGCCAATATAAATAATCTATGCTAATGATTATTCATTAACTTCTCCATAGTGATGATCTCTTCCCAACCAAAGCGTCTGCTTAACATTACATATATTTTATACTAGAGATATTATGGTAGT
Source organism: Augochlora pura (assembly GCF_028453695.1). NCBI lineage: Eukaryota > Metazoa > Arthropoda > Insecta > Hymenoptera > Halictidae > Augochlora > Augochlora pura. The sequence continues at coordinate 39,518,435 of NC_135778.1, forward strand.
GAATAAATTAATATAAAATATTCGAATAATCTGCTTTATTAGATTATAATTTTTATATGAAAATATTTGGCCTTATAGATTCTATATCATGGTTTAATATACAAGTTCAATCCAGAGTGTACTTGCAACTATTTTGCAAGCTTATTTATATTTAGAATTTTTTATTGAAATTCTAATAATAAGTGGAAATTATCAGGCCTATACGAAAAAAGTGAATGTTTTCATAGTTATGTAGTTTCGCATACGCATTAGAAGCAATTTTATCTAATAGTTACAATGTATGCGTTCAATATAAATTTTGAGCAGCTATATCTATAAAACCAAAGAGTTTATTTTTGTTTACTCCATCGAAATTTTCATTAACATATTATACTTACATATTAGAGGAAAGATAAATATTGTTCCTACAAGGGTATGAAAACATTGTTGCGAACAATGATTGAAACAATGAATTATGTGTAAATCATTGAAATACTAAATATTAATTTCGGTCCTCCTAAAAGCTATGTACAGTATAAGTTGATCAGAAAGTTGGATTTCATTACATAATTCTTAAATGTCTGTTACTTTCCTCACATTATGTTTTTATAATTTTTATAATCATAATGTCGAGGAATCGGCATTGAACAAATTATCATTATTAATATGATGGTTTTGTTCTTAATATTTAGCAATCTTTAAATTAAATCGAAGAAATGTTAGGATTATACATTAGCCGCTATTTTATTTTGTAGAATTTAACTATTCGAATGACATTTACGTTATCGAAATGAAATAAAAATTATGTGACATAAAAGTCACCACTGCAAATCGTGAATGTAAAATTGATCTTACAGTATAAACGAATAGTAGAAAAATTTATATAGCCTAAATAATCAGTTTACAAATATCTGTGTCATCGCAGTTTTATATCACGAAAAAGTTTTCGCAAAAAGAAATACGTAAGTCATATAAAATGGAAATAATTTAAATCTAATTATGTATGAGGTGTATGTATACATAGACTGTACCCTATTGACAGTATTAAGAAAGTAATGCTAACACAAATATATTCAATGAGAATGTATATACAATTTAAATTTATTCTTTATCATACTTATATCTTACGTTATTATAATTAAAAAAATGTTGCGTTCATGGTGATTTTGAAATTTCGAAATCATACGTTCAAACCTTTTTCTTAAATCGCTTTGGTAATGAAAAATGTTCATACCTCGAACAACGACGCTACAATATTCGTACAAAATATAATTACCATAATTTTTGACTTCCGTTTAGCAATTTAAATTTTCAATCCTTTTGCAAAATGAGTACATACTTCGAATTGTTAAACAAAAAATGATATTGTTAAGAAGAATGTATGAATAGCATGTTTTTCGTGTGCAATATAAATGCAAAATGCACTAATTTCGAGAGTAAAACAGAGTGCCAAAACAAGGTATCGGTTCAATTTATAAAATTTCTAAAGTATTATAAATTCTAACACAAAATGCTGAAGAAAAGTTTCGTATTCATAAGAATATTTAAGATTCGTTTACTTTACTCTTTATGTATGTATGAAGAAAAAAAACAAATATACCATAAAATTATACATCGAACTGAATGCAAAAGTAACGCGGATGCAAGTATGTTTAATTATGTATTATATAGATACTAGTTTTATATGATTACAAAGATATAAAATCCATAAACATATAAAACGCATTACAACAAATCTATTTATAGTATGTTAATTTTCAAAATATTTCAATGTCGCAAAGCGTTGTAAAATTATAACCTTACATTAATTTTTTTTAAATTTAAAGTCTATTTCAGTAGATATAAAATGTTTTGTAACTTATGTATTATTAACATATAAGTATAGAGTATAAGAGACGTTCTTTTAATTTTATGAAGATAAATTTGTTATAAAATTCGAACATTAGTCTCTCATAGAAAAATGACTTTTTTTCCTGTAATCGAGGTAACTTAATTTTTAATAGAGACAGAATGTTGCATTTAAGAAATTAAAATACCAAATATTGAGAAAAAGAAAGAAGCAATTTTTATATAGTAATTTATAATAAACACACAACGCGTCAATAGGAAAAAACGTTATATAAATTTTTATTTATAAATAAGTGTTACGCGCATTGACGGATCAGATGCAACAAGATGTAATTTTAAACGTGGCGGCTGTGAAGTGTTTAATTCTTCGACTGTCATTTTGTAATTGTATTACAAATTTGAAAAATACCACACACACACGAAATATGAACAATAAATTTTAAGAAACATTCGGTGAATTTATTATTTATCGTGACAAGCAATATAAAATAAATAATCATGACATGAATGTAATAACTTAGTGTGTATGTACATATTTTTTCAAAGTTATTAGATATTGGTTTTGTCGTAAGTTAGAAGTAAAAACTATATATTTTAGAAAGTATTTTACGTTTATATACAGGGTGTTAAAAAGATGCATTCAATATTTATATACAAGACATACTGTACCGGATAAAAAAGTGACTTAGTAAACTTACTACTGACCACATGTACTCCTTCCCCTTCTGCACGCGATTGGCACTTTAGAACGTTCTTCTTATAGAATTGCGAACTTTCCTAAAAATTTTACATTCTTTAGTAAACATCGTCAGCAAGTACTCGATCATGATCCTAGAAAATTGAAATGTTTACTAAGGCATCTGATACGGTGTATCCAACATTGTATATAAGTATCGAATGTTCTTTTCGAACACCCTGCACATACATAGTTGGTATTAAATATCTAAAATCGTTAGGAAATCATGAATATTAATAATTTTAAACTGTATGAAAGTTTTATCACCATCGACTATTTGTTACAATCTGAAAGAATAAAAAATAAGAAAACCTATACATAGACCATTCATAAGACTATATTGAAATGTAGCATTTTCACTCCCATTTTTTTTTTTAATGTATTTTCAAGTTCATTCTTTATTATAGAATGAAAGGATGATGGTCGAAGAAGTATCAAGATTTAATATGCATTATAATTATATTGCACAATAAATTAAAAATCTTTGTATATGTTTTGTACATTGAGGATAAATACTTGAAGTTCTTATGCCATCTACATTTACGTATATCACGTCATTAATACTTATATTTTCATAAAAATGATCTACGAATTATTTTATACGCATTGATTATATATAATTAATGATACGTTATAACTATATTATTTTCCTTATAATAATTTATATGTATACGAGAATATAGAAAACTATAATTTAAATCAATTGTCGTATATATTTATTGTATTTCTCTTACAAAAATGGTGTTATAAAAAGAGTTAATTAAACATAATGTGTACAAGCACATATAATAATATAATACTTAAATTAATTATATTCATTTATTCAAAATGTATATTTTAGTTTACACAGTCTTTGAAATGCAGTTTAACCACAGCCAGAAAATGTAGAAACATTTACGAAGTTTTAACAATCTCTGTCAAATTTCAAATAATTGAATACCAGACAGTATTGAGCAATGACAACAATGATCAAATTAAATGACAACATACACGTGTAGTAAAATCTGACTTAAAGAATCAAATTTTTTAGGTTTCTAAAACACTACAAAATCGTGATGTTGTCTCAACAAAGTTTTATCAGTTCTAATGCTGTTTTGTAAAAATAAGTGCATCGATTCTAATAATTCTCAAGAAGAAAAACTATGCTATTTTCCTATGTAACATACTTTAACATCTAAACTTAACAACGAAGCAAAACATAAAACAAAATTAACAGATTTTGAGCTATTTTTGCATAAATTTTCTAAATTGTAGCATTGGAATTGTTTAGATTTGAAAAATGTTTTTAATGAATTTGAAAAGCGCGGAGATTCAGCATAAAGAATTATACTAATTAAATATAAAGTCAATAATAATGTTTTAACAGTTTAATTTGCATACCAATATTTATAAATCACTATAAAAGGAGAATATGACCTTTAAAAAGTTCTGATTAATTCTAGCTGAAATGTGTACTATTTGATATTTTATGTAGAAGTTAATTTTACGGTTTAAAGTAAAAATTAATTTTTATTGAATGTTTTATTATTATAGAAAAATAAATTCTTGATCAATTTTACTAAAATTAAGCGTTCCTCTTAAAGAAACGATACATGAAAATAATCAAGCAGCGAGTTGACGGCGTCTACTTAATTCATGATCTATTAAAACTGAAATATCGGGATGACGATGTAAAGTAGTTGCGCAATAATGTACTGTCTGACTCGGATCAGCGCCTGCTTTTAACAGCAGTTTCACTGCATTGACAAAACCACTTTCGGCAGCTACTTGAAGAGCGGTCAAACCCTCGCTATTACATTTCTCTATTTGCGCGAGAGGGGACGTAACTAACAAAGAAACTATTTGATGGAATCCCCTTGCAGAAGCTAAATGTAACGGTGTATTACCACCGGCATCTTGTACACTAGGATCTTCTCCTTGTTCTAATAATTTTGCCACCATATCAGGATAGTTCTTTCTACAAGCAATGTGTAATGGTGTCTCGCCGTAACGTGACATGAGACCATTTGAGGTGTGCGGTATCAGTAACTGTGCCGTGTTTAAAGCACCGCACTCGAGACATTCGTGTAAAGGTGTTTCGCCACGATCATTCTTCAATGATGGATCAGCACCAGCAGCTAACAATATTCCAATCAATGATTCAATTTCCGTTCTATGATTATTATCTGTAAAAAGAAAGTTTACTTTAATAACATAATTTATTAAAAGAGACTATTTAGGATAGAAAATCTGTACAATGCTTTCTCATTTTCAATTGTCCGGTATTGCAGATATCGTAAGTATAAACTATACAAATTCGTTGATTCACATATGAGAAAAATGAGAAAGTTTCTTTCGTTCAAATTATTTAATCTTGGATGTTAAAAGTTAAAAATGTGGCATTTAAAATTATGAATATATTTTTGAGTGTACCAAAGATTGTTGAAGAGGCTAAAATGTGAAGCGCGCTACGGCCTTGATGATCTTTCGCGTTAACAGGGCCAGCACGTGCTAATAAATCGAGAGTTTTTAGTGCCGCTTCGAAATTATGATGAAGGTTCTTCGATCCTTGTGCATGCGCTAACTGCCGCGTTAATATGTGTAACGCGGTCAATCCGCCGCCTCCTTCTTTAACGCCTGATGGACAACCATATTTCAGCAGTTCTCCTACAAATTGTAATACATTTCCTGGCCCTCCGTTCGAGATCACCCTGTGAAGCGCCGTCTCGCCTCGAGGAGAACGAACAGCTGGATCGCATCCGTTCGCAAGAAGTAGACTATAAAATCGTAAATTTTCATGTTATATTTCAGTTTTTCATCACATTTAAATATTTTTATAGCTTGATTCTATACGAAATTAAAACTCAAGTTTTTACTTAAGATGTAAGTAAACTAATAAATAAATAATTTCGTATTGCAGCGATTTAACGGAGAAAGTTGCTACCATTTTTTTTATTTTGTATTATTGTTTCTAACATTTTCTTTCATTAATTAACACGTGAATCGTTATTGATGTGTCAATATTGTCGCCGTCGTGAATTTGTAAAGTCAAGATCCCGAGATTCTTTCGGGAATAGTGGACCTTTTGAACATCTGGTTACAATATGTTAAGAAAAGTATACCAAAGCGTGGAAGACAAGAATATGGTTTCCACAAATGTTCGTACGTTTCATTTCAATGTTAGATTTGTTGAAAAAAATTCACGAATATTACGGGTGACGATATTGACATTAAAATCATTTTCGCGATGTTTACAGATTACTGACTGAAATTACGAAAGCCAAATTAAAATTCTTTAATCGTTCAATTTATCATGTAAAAATATATTATTTTTCTCTACGTAGGGACGAATAATTTTCTGACATTGTCGAATTTTCTGAATCTGTTATTAAATGTTACAAAATTAATATATTAATATTATATTTTTTGAATGGCTTTTTGAACATAATTTCGTAACAATTTCGTGGAATTTTATAATTTTAAAATTATAAAATGAAATATATTTACATGAAACGATAATCTAAAGGATAAAATAATATTAATTCGGTATAGAATTTACGATAAAAGTTAATCTTACGGTTGAAAATTCTTACCCGAGAACAGGCAAACAATGATTGGTAGCGGCCACTAATAAGGGCGGATCACCTGAAACATTCCAATCCGGTTCGTCCAGGTTTTGTATAGAGTCCCTTGCAAGAAGCGCTGCGATGCATTTAGCGTCTCCGGCACGTACGGCCTCATGGAAATTCAGTTCACTTTCTGGATCGTATGTCTCATCGGAAATATTTCGAAAGTCCGCCACTTCGAGCGACCCATTAGAAATTTCATGATTACTTGAAACATTTGTAACTTTCGTAACGCACTTAATACAATTTTGTAATTCTTGCATTTTAAATACATTCTTCGTAGGGGAATCATTTCCACGTGTTTCCGAGATCGCATTTTCAGCATCACTTTCACTAAAATGTACATCGTCTCCTGGCGATACGACCGTGTCAAGATTTTTTGAATTCGCGACAATCGATTCACTATCTACGGACACATCAATATTTTCAATTTCAGCTGACTCTGCAATCACATCCTCTTTGTCATCTACGGTTACATTATTTTCATTTTCCTCCAAAACCTCCGTGGCTTCGGAAAGTCTCCTGCATTTTAAAGCATCTCCATCATTTTGTTCGTCGGATATTAACGTATCAATCGATGTGGAAGGCGACGATTCCTCGAGATTAATAGGGATCTCCTTTTGATCTTGGCCACCTGTTGTAAGCTTCATCTTTTCCGCAGAACCGATTTCGGTATTTTCCTCGCCTGTCGTTTGCTCTTTCTGGTTGCACTGAGCTTTACTCATCATCGTGCTCATCTTCTTCTCCGCGTTCTGTTCCTGGGTTATGAGATCGTTCGTGTATGCGGCAGTCATCGTAGCAAATTGTTGCTCGCCTTTTAATTGAGTCTGATTCTCTAGTAATTGGTCTGATGTTTCTTAACAACCTTGCACCCGCCGTAATCTATCTCTTTTTATTTTAATACACCTGTCTGTTTATTTGTTTCTCGGGTGTCATGTTAATTACCGATCATCTGAACGAGATATTAAACTTGATATACATATCGTAAATGTCCTTGTGCGTGATTACGGGCGTAGGAACGATCTATAAACGAACTGACGAATCAAGAATGATCAAGAATACGTGACTGAAAACCAAATGAGTCTGCTCACGAAGAGCGTCGTTCGTTGGTCGTTGCAGATTTCTATGCTTCTCCTCTCCCTTCTTCTTAAGATCCCCCCACTCTTACTCCTTACCCCACTTCTTTAAACCCTCCTGTGGTGAATCCAAGGAATTCATTTAGATTTTATATGTGTGTGTATGCAGTCTAAAAATTTGGTTCGACGTTCTTCAGTTTAAATAACTTCCGACTGTAATTTAATCAAACATATTAGTTTGTATGACAATATACACAGCAAAGCTTAAAGATTTGAATTTAGATAATAAATTTAATGTCTCCGAATGCGTTTACTCGATTCTTTCGCGTATTAATTATTATAAATATTTTTATATTGAAATTTTACATTTGTTCACTAGTAAATATTTTTCCCAAATATATTCCATATTCATAGTCCGTTCAAAGTAATTTGAATATCTACATAAGGCATCTGAATCAAGAAATATTGTTTGTCATTTCTATAATTTTAAATCTAAATGAATCTGTATTAAAATTATCAGTAGTATATATATGTGCGTTAAATTTTAACGTTAACATATAAAAATATATATATTATACCTTGTCAAGAAAAAAGAAATTAAAAATTTTTGTTTAATTTGCGATATTGGACATATTTGTCTATCTACACAATAAATATAGATTATCGATGTAATTATTTGTATGTATAATGTATTGTATATGTATATGTATGATGTACATACATATATTGTATTTCAAGTATATAACTTCCGAGATTCAAACACGGTTCAAACGCAAGATCATTAAGCTTACAGGAATTGCATGTATCTGCAATAATATATATAAATGTATATGTATATATATGTGCATACACTGCCGCATGTCCCTCCTTTTCATCAGCGATCCTTTGATACATGCTACGAACTCGCAACTCTTTATCCCACTACGCTACTCAAACATTTCCCCTTATTTCTCTTCTACCAATCAAAAAACGTAGGAGACAGTGACGGCTGAGACGGTTCTTTTCTTAGGAATGTAAGCATTTCTTGCATACGTAGCATGTGTTTAAGCGTGGATGCGTATCATGCAAATGTCGCGTTAACCTGGAAAACGTGTGCAACATCGAAAACTGTATTAAATGAAGTACGAATTTTTACGAAAATTCATATTATTTCGTTGGAAATTTATAATTTCCTTCACCGCATACATTTAAAATAATGAAAAACTGTGACTGTTATTTATCCTACTTCAACTTCTTACTCAATGGAATATTTCTATGTACTTCTACAATATTACATTTATTCGACATTTACATATATTGAATTCGACTCTTTACTCTGGTATTTCTGCTTGCGGAAAAAGCATATCTTTTTTGTACTTCAAAATAATATCAAAGTTAAATCCAAAAATACTATGTATTTACTACACCTTGTACTATATATTTACACATATATTATAAATTAAATATTCACATATATTTAATGTTTACAATTACCAGCATTCGTAAATTCTCTGGTGGTAAATATTACGAGGCGTCTAACTCCATTACGCGGAGCTGTTTTATACACCGAATTTCGCGCCACGTAAGTCAGATGGGAGCATTAACTGAATGGATGCGCTAAAAGAGTGAAACAGCAATAACGGTAGAGACCAACTACATACAATCGTTTGTCAGTGAGTTTGTTCGCATGTATTCACCGATGTCATGCTTTCTTGCTCGCTCGCCATTTTTCCTCTTCGTCTTTGACTCTGAGGACAGCTTCGTCACTGTGAATTGTCAGCCAATCAGAGCACAGCAATTTCTACTGCTATTCTCGCTAAGAAAGTGCGCTGCGGCCGAAGTATGCCGCAAAATTTTAGGTATTATTGTAGCATAGAAACGGGACATATTCTTGTACGCTTTTCTTATCCCCTAAATTGACGCGTGCATCCCCACCATTTTATCGCGCATCCAATCCACAGCGATTCCTGTCCCAGCAGTGAATTGTTAGCCAATCAGGGTAAAGAAAATTTCTACGTCGACTCTTGCTGACAGCCAAAGTTGCGGCTTGAAGGTGTGCAGGAATAAGGATCCATCACTATATATACAGGTGCATGCATATAGGATACGATACGTTGCTATCTGTTTGTATATACATATGTACAATGTGCCGAATCATATTTCTTTTTTAGTTGCCGGTACACGACATGACATACGTCTTGCGAATTTAACCTTTTGTTTCTTTATAAAAAAAAGGAAGAGAGTCTTATTTTTTATTCGCAAGTGAAGCAGAGATATCGGTTGGAATAATATTAAATATCTTAGCTCTTATCCTTTCCGCCGACTTTACCATGTTTACGTCAACTAATCACTGTGTGAACAGCTTATGAAAAAATATCGGCTACAACGGTATATTGATGTATTTAGCTCAATTGTAGATCTGCAACATTCCTTTTTCAACACGTACGTATATCACGCTTCGGTAATAAGAGAGTAATTGCGGCTGCAACCTGTTCTTATGTACACGTACTTTGCTTAAATAATTTTTGTTTATAGCATCATGAACCATTTACAAAACAGCAGTTTCATTCCTGCTGCTATTGGTCTAACTGTTGGTGTTGTCAGCGCAGCTAGTATATTTATTTATCATAAAATTTTAGAAAATCAATACCATTCAAATTTGAAAGGTGCAGAAGCAAGAATTGCCGAATTGCAAGAAGAATTGGAGTATGTAAGGTAGTAATAATATTTTTAAAATATATAATCGTCTTAATCCGCGTTCGTAAGCCTATAAAAATTTCATAAATTACTGTATACTTCCTTTATTTTTTTGTATTCAAGGCGCACTCAACAAAAGAAGAAACAAAAAATTTCACAGAAATTTACTTCTAACGATAGTACGTACACTGCGACGGATAATGAAACTGACATCGATGTCTTTTCAACGGCAGACACAGACATTGGAGCCGACGAATTTTATGACTGTTCAGACAGCGAAAGTACTGCCGCTGAAAGCGAAATAAGGTTGGTTTTAAAATCTGTATCGTAATAATATAAATGTGTTATGCTCTTTTGAATAACACATGAGACTTTTCAATTTATTTTAGTAAACATACGAATCAGCTTTCCCAAGAAACATCTTAAGAAACATTACACTTATGTGTCATTTGCTTTGCGATTTAAACAAAATTATCTAATAGTAATTTGGAGAATTAGAATTTAATCATTTTGGCAAGTAAAATTATTTTAAAAATGTAGAAGGAAGAGATTATATGTTCAGTAATACAGGCTCTCAAAGGAACTGAACCAATTGGATTTAATACTTGAGAGGATTGACCAGGAAGCTAGCGAAAATTTCGACATCCAGACATACTTTAAATTACAGTCATTGGTAAAATCTCATTATGATAATGTAAATGTAGTGTGGCGGTTTGCAAGAATATGTTATGACTATGCGGAGGATACAGATGATTCTGACGTGAGAAAGAACGTAATTCGCGAAGGTACGTACAAAGTGTTGATTTCTTTGAAAACATCACAAAAGCAAATAATATTTTATTATTAAAGGAATTGAACAATGCGAGAAAGTTCTTTATATCCAAAATGCCGATTTGTACAAGTGGTATGCTATACTGGTAGGATTAAATGGTGATTATTTACCAACGGCAGAGCAAATAAAAAATGGTGTACATTTTAAGAACTATGTATTAAAGGCGTTAGAAATGCAGCCAGACGATAAAGAATTACATTACCTGCTTGGCAGATTTAAATTTGAAATAGCAAATTTAAGTTGGCTTAAAAAGAAGGTTCGTGTTATAATTTAATACAGTATTATTACAATTCTACCTGTTACGATCAAATTTTCTTTGTAAACTGATTTATTTCTCTTGAAATTTTTGTAGGTGGCAGCAACATTATTTTCCGAAATTCCAAGTGCAACGCACGAGGAAGCACTTGATTGTTTCGTGACAGCATCAAGGCTTGGACATAATACTCCACAAATTAAATTATTTATTAGCAAGTGTCACATTGCTTTAAAGCAGTATTCGCACGCGGTTAATTATCTCGATGAACTGTTGAAGGAACCTGCATTGACAGCGGCAGATGAGAAAGTACATGCTGAAGCAAAGACACTTCTTAATCAATATTCAGGATATCGTTCACCATAGGATATATATTTGTACATCTAGGGCATATTCAATACATTTGAAAAATGTTAGAATATTTATATGTATAATATTTATATACATATATATACATTAAATAGAAATATGATGTATAATTAATATACTATATATTTATACATATATTATAAATTAACATATAAATACGAAATTTGGCATATATAGGTTAATATAAACAGCTATGTTAAATAGTTTATAACAAATAATTATACAATATGAAATATAGGTACTAAATAACGAAATTTCATGTGACCTAACATATATTATTATTTTATCTTGCTTAAGATTTTATAGAACAGTTTATTTTGTAAAAGTTTGCATGAAAAGACATTCTGTAGCGGGTAAAATATTTTGTGAATAATTACGGACATCGACCTTTTTTGATACATCACATTTTGTACACGTATGAATATATGTATGTATATACATCAGACGTGGCTATTGGCTTTCATTATTTTTCAACGATTTTACAATTTATTGTTACTAATATTCATTAATTGCATTTACTAAATCATTTCCTGTATAATAATATTTTGCTAAATTGAATTTCAATCAATTTTTCAATTCTAATAACTGAAACTATCAATGTTTAATTTTTATTAATGTCTCCTCTAGTACATTCGTTAAAATTATATAGAACTGGTATTTGTACAATACAGTTTGTATATCGACTGATGATGCTATATACAATATTTTTTTTAATAAATAATTTACATCGTTGAATTTTTCGAACAAGTGTAAATGATTCTACCAGGAGCTTATAATTTATTTACCTTAAGTAACTTCTCGTTTATGTAAAAGTATATATTTTTCAAATATGTCACAATCATTATTATTACTTTTATCTTTAAACGATATATTAATAACAAATTACATTTCCGATTATTATTTCTCTATAACATGCTAATAATTATCGATGTTTTTAAATAATAATTCATATCTTTTTGCGCGCAGTAAGTTAAAGGTAATTGCTGAAGATTTTTAAAGAAAATTATAAAGGAGAAAAATAACATGTTACAGATGATTATAAATTTTCTCCCTGTTTTAACAGATCAATAACGGTCCTCCCAGCATCCCAGAACTCAGTGTCTACTGGGTGGAAAATGGGGTAGAAGGGGTGAAGCACATAGAAGCCCTTCTAGTAAGATACAGGGGAAGCCAGAGAAAACATTTCAGAAAGAAATAGTTACTGTTGAAGGCTTATAAAGAGTGGTTCATTTACAACACATACATGATAAGGTATAACTCTACCATTTAATACATAATTACATCCGTACATCTTAGTTTTAAATTTAATTTAAATTATTATTCAAAAGTGACACAATTTTCCTTTTTCTCTCACTACAATAAATACAAAGTATTTATAAAATTATTGATCAGGTAAAACTACAAGTTTTTTTCTTTCTATATAAATACTTATACTTGTGAAGTAAATTTTATTTTTATAAAATAATCCACTTTGCTTACTAGAAATGATATTAAAAATATTGTAATTACTTGTTAAACATTTGTAATGATAAATAAATACTTTGTCAAGAAAGTATACATTAACAATCTCAGGGCATTTAATAAAATATGAATTTATGTTTCAGCGTACATTTAATAAAATGAATATACATCTTATTTTTTTTTTTTCAGATATTTTGTACGTGTTTTGTGATGCGTGGACTTTTACGTGGTACTTTGTACTGTGCACTGTGGTATGGCAGTGTAGTGGCTGGATTTTTATTTATTGCTTGTCCTATGATACCATTGTTACTTTTTAGTCCTCTAAAATTTCGAAAATTCAATGACTTCTTATTTTCTTGTTGGGAGCTTTATTCTACAGTGAGTAGATTGAATTTCAATCATTTCTCATTAATTTGATCTGCAAAAAAATATACCATATTTTCTTCTCTCAACTATAATTACGATATCACAACGTTCTAAATATTTTAGGCTCTCCTGAAAGTTTTTGGAGTAAAAATTCTCGTATCTGGAGATCATATATCTCCAGATGAATCTGCTATACTTGTGATGAATCATAGAACTAGAGTAGATTGGAATTTCCTATGGGCGGCGATGTACCAAGCATGCTTGCCTGGTATAGCAGCTCATAGATTGAAGTTTGTTTTAAAAGATCCCATACGGCATATTCCAGGACCAGGTAACGTGTAGTGCATTGAGTAATATGTATATGAAAAACTGAAGTTTCTTTAAAAACATTTAATGTCTCAACAGATGCCTACCATTGAAATTTTTTGAAATTTGATTTTGTAATATTAACATTGATACTTTTAGCCTGTAGTTTTAAAGTGTAATAGAGTTTGAAAGAAATATTGTATAATGCAGGTTGGATAATGCAGATGAATGGTTTCCTTTATATAACACGAAGATGGGAAGAGGATCAAAGTCGATTGTCGCACACCCTTAACTATTTAGTGGCATTGGATAGACGTTCTCAATTGTTAATATTTCCGGAAGGTACAGATTTAACGAAAAGCAGCAAGGAGAAATCGGATAAATATGCTATGAAACATGGATTGCCACGATATACTTTTACTCTCCATCCGAAAACAACAGGATTCAGTTATTTAGTTCATCATCTCCAGCAAGCTAATTACCTCGATGCTGTTTATGATTTAACAATCGGATACCCAGACTATATACCGCAGTCAGAGCTAGACTTAATTAAAGGCAAATTGCCGCACGAAGTACATTTTCATATTAAAAGGATATCTTCGTCCGATATGCCAACGGATGATGTACCATTGAGGCAATGGTTAGAACGAAGATGGTGTAAAAAAGAAGAAGCGTTAGAACGATTTTATGAAAAGAAAAGCTTTTCCACTGAAATTTGGCCTTTGGAAAACGTATATCCTTTGCAAGTTGCATTATGCTTTTGGAGTACTTTAATAGGTAAGGTCTTTACTTTTGTTACTTTTTGCTAAGACCTGTATTCACAAAACTCCTTATTACTTTCAGGTGCTACGATTTTATTGCTCATTATTTCACCATTATTTCAAATATGGGCATTCACTCTTTCAAGTTTCTTTGTTGCACTATCATTTTTTAGTACTGGCTTTAATCAACTTGAAATGGCATGGTATTGGCGATGGCGAACTCATTTCTTAAATCAAAAGCAAAGTTAATAAGATTTCAAAGTATGCGCTTCGGTGTGAGTAAATTTAAGTATCGCTTTTAAATGTTTATTTTCCTAATATAGTATAAATGTGCTGTACATTTGTAACTTGTATAAATTATAATAGTAGTGCAATCATGAAATTGGGGCATATTATAATTTCGAAATTTCTATTTAAAACGTGCAAATGAAGGCTATTAACTCTATTAAGATGCCTTGATAAATGTTAAAATATAATGTAAAATGGAATTAGATTACAGTAACATACGGGAACATTTATTTTATAAATAGTATTAGTAAGTGTAATAAAAATGATACAGATGTTTTAATAATTCAAGTCGTTAACAGAAAAGTATAGTCAAATTTAACACGAATTACACAGAGATACTGTGAGAGTAAGGGAAAGAAATGGTTTTGTAACGTGGACTGAATTATATTATGTAACATTATAATCACAGGTCAAAGTATGTAACGAGAACTTTATAAGGATTAAAATTAGTAAATTACTTTTTTTTAATGCTGCAGCAGAATAGAAAATTTAGACTTAAATCCGAGTCAAATAAAAAAATTGCAGATACGTGTTATCTCAATTCATTTTTACTGTTTACACATTGCTACTATGATCTCTCTGACAATATACATTCACAATATTACGAATTGATGTAAAAACATAGGTTGTACCGAAGTACAGAATATGAGATCTTACAACTGGGTCAATTCTAACGCGAGTAATTATTTTTAAAAGATGAATTTTTAAGTATCCTGCAATTTGAAAACAATTTGTATAGTACACTTTTTCCATACATACGAAAAATGTATATTTTTACTAATTATCTTTTTTCATGAATGAAATAAGATAATTTTTCAGATATATAAAATATTTCTGCATTTGTATGTGAAGATAATATGGATAAGTTTAAAGATCATTGAATTTTGAAGAGTACGGATGATTTTTAAAGATTATTTTATTATTGATCTATATAATTTAATATATTATATTTCAAAAATCTATAATTGAATAATGTATAAATTATCCACAGTTTATTAATATTTATTTTGATCTCGTTAGATTTATACCAAAATAAGTATAGCGACAATTGACACAGTGTCTCACTTTTCTATATTTCAAAGAACAAATCTATTGTATATACATATATGTAATAATAATGAAACTATAAAGTTTTGAAATAGATACAAATTTAAGTAATGGACATCGTAACATAGTTTTCTAACTAATATTTTTTAAAAAAAAGTGTTATCAATTGAAGTAGTTTTAATTAATACAGAATCGAATAATTTCTTATATCTTCTAAAGCAAATTGACACTGGAAGAACAATTTTACAGTATTTTTAATGAAACGAATTATGATTGCCTTCATACCAAAAGTATAAAGATTAAGGAAAGAATCAAGTACAGAACATGAGTTTGAAATATTTGACTTTGATATACTAGCTAGAGTTCTATATACATGTGGAGTTGTGTACGTAGAGTTGTTATAAATGTAGTGATATTGCAAATGTCACTAAGAGTGAATTCATGTGCCAAAAAACGTATGTGTTAGTGTCTACGATGATATATTTCCTTCGGAAATATATAAATATCTTTAAAGAAAATACTGTCTACCTAAAATATTTCTATTTCTCAAGTTTTTATTTACTCCATGTACTTGTATGTATTTACTCCTTGTACTTGTGAGATTAATGAGTGTAATATAAGTATAATATAGACGTTATGATTGGATTTATAAAATACTATTATGTTGTATGAATCCTTATCACTAGATGTTTATACAAATTTGTATATTTGTAGATTTTTTTATAAGAAAGTAGAATAAGTAGATAATCTATTTCATCGATCCAACTGTTCCCTACGGCGAAGATTATGCAATAGTATCATTGATCTCTGACAAATACAATGTTTTCTTAGATATTTTGAAAACTTAGAATTGTTATAAATCCATAAAAATGCGCAATTTATTTAGTGCTGTTGTGTATTATATTTTTACAAAATAATTTCACGCGTTAGAATTTATGTTAGTGACTCATTTCTGGAGAATTTATGTCAATAAATCGTTTTTATTAATTTATATATGTAAAAAATTTGTTCGTATAAATTAAAGAGATAGAATTCTGCGAACATAACTATATGGTTGTCACGTCAACAGAACTGAAATCATTCAATAATTTTGTCAGTTAATAAGTTAAAACAAAGCCGAAATAATAAGATTTTGTAACTATTATAGATATTAAATTATAATAGTTTACGAGAACTACGCACGGTTTTTGGTGACTTCGAAATCTATTGTCAAGCTCGTCAAACTGAACAACTTTTTCCTGTAGATTATAGATATATGTATAGAATATACATAATAGGAACTGTCATTTAGTTTTTAAGATAATCGGGAAAAACTGTATCCGTCAGCGTGGAATTCAAACTATATAAATTTTCAATGTTATCTAAAGCTATTAATAAATATTATCTTTAAGCCAAAAATTTATCTAGCGTTGAGCTAGTTGAAATTTGGATGACTAAAAAAGGTTTGTTCATTATACATATGGACATATAATGTACATATGGAGGTACAGCAACACTTGTTAGCAAATATGTATTAGAATCCTACATAAAATATTATCAGCTATGATCGGAGAATAAAAATATAATTACGTGTACATAGATGTTTAGAGTTTATGTAATATTTAATGTGCTTTGCAGTATTCACATTAACAATTTTATTTATAAATTATATTATTCTATTAACAATTGAACTGACTTTAATGTTGTGAACTGTATATCTGTATCAAACTCTTGTAAATATATATGGGTGTATTAAACTTATTGTAACTACGTGAAATGACGGGTTCCTGAAGTTATTTGGATTAATTTTCTCTTTAACGAGAATGCGATTCTCGATTTTCTTTACGAGTTATTAACGAAAAACGGTAGCCAATGAGAGGCGGGCGCGCGAATTTTCCACGTGCTGCTGCATGGTCAAATCAACAAGTTGCATATGCTTCGCTACGGAGCGTGACGGAAGGAGGGGGCTACGCTCAGACTCTGAGTCCCGCTCGAAATAATGAACAAGGGGTGAAAAATAATTTGAAAAATCAGGACGCTCATGTTGTCGCCCGATGTGTAATAATAACCTTGAAATTTGAATATTTTGCCAATTTATAGTCTACTTAATATTTAAAAAACCCATCACCGCGTCACAGCCATTAGCTCCATGTAATGGTCGATTTCGAATTAGTTGCAAACGACTATACATCTGATTGGAAATCGAGAATTACATAGATTGCCCGGGTCTCACCGCGTGGAGGTTGCTGGACTTGGAGACCCGAAAGGGAGTCAGAACGAAGCCGGGATTCGTTATGGCTCCCTTCCTTTCACCGGTGAAACAATATATCGAGTATTATCGCGGATCAAGAAGGTGGATCAACGGATAAGCCACTTATCCACGGGGGGACCAAAATGAATCAGAGCAGAAGGTTCTGATTCTTTCGAAAGCGAGACTCAAAAACGAGCGAGAGCAGAAGGCCCCCGACTCGAGGGTGACGCGACGCGAACAATGCTTCCGCAAGTCTCGGAGCCACGCAGATCTCTATATTCGACGTTTTATCAATTGGAATGACCATCGAAAAATGACACCCCCACTTACGCCCCGTTGAACCCTTCCCCCCAGCGCCCGCCCCCCGCACTAAGTACGGGGTTTATGGACGACTTACATGTCAAAAGACGAAGGAGAAGTGAACCCCGTTGCAGGAGGACGCCACCTTTGGATGTGCACGCCGCATGATAACCCGCCGAATAGGAGATATGCGCTCGGACTTACCCGAGATATTGCGCAAGCAAGACAACTACAATAAATGGTCCAAAAGTTAATAACGAGTAGCGAACAAGTGAAGCTAAGGCGATAATACTCGACGTATTTTTAGCGATACTACTTAAATACTACTTAAATAAGACGCACTTATTAACCCCTTGCACTATAATAGCTAGTCAGAATCTCGTGATAAAGATTCCATGCAAGATCTACGAAATATGAATATTATTAATTATTTCTGAATCGAAGGAAAACTGAATCCTTCTGTTATCGAAGTCTAGAAACGGAAGTAAATAGAGACGATAGAAGAAACTAAAATTAGATGATCCTATTAAGAATAGGAGTGATAGTGAAAGTAGTCGTAGTGCAAGGGGTTAATAAGTCACACGCATCCCTTGGTGAACGATGATCCTACGACTGATGATGATCCCACGGCGAACGATGATCCTACAGATGACCTATAATAATCTGAAATAAATTGTTAGTTAATTAGCACATACAAAGGGTGACGAGGCGAAACAAGGAACCTAACACCAGCACACGAGTGCCAAGCTAACCCGCACACAAGTGCTATTTGAAGAGGAGATCCAACGCTGAATGACCGAATCACATCGGAAACCGAACCAACGATGAAGAACCAAACCAACGATGAAGAACCAAACCAACGATGAAGAATCAAACCAACGATGAAGAACCGAACGAAATCTAACAAACTTAAATTAAGAACCCTAACGACCTATAGGCGCCTCGGGTGCTTCGGGGACGCTACCCCCCGTACTCGCTCACTGGCCCCACCCATGAGCGAGCCCCTGAAGGACCTCCGATCGGAGGAATACCAAATTCGACAATCTTCGAAGAAAAAATTATTCCCAATACTGATTTAAAGTATTAAAATTACGCATCCATCTCACGGCGAATGATAATCCCACGGCGAATATAACTTAATAACTAACTCACGCTTTAATAAATAACGCATGTCTTAATAAATAACGCAACGTTCGCATTCCTCGATGATATTTTTGGATACGAGTGCTGGCGATGTTTGCAGAATATTCATTGTCGTATCGGTCATCAAAAAAGAATTCTCGATGTTTGAATAGAAAGAGGAAGATTACAGTAAACGGTGAGCAACAGACACTCCTGAATCTATGTCAACATTCCACCCCACGATTCAGTTCGACGAAATTTACGCAACAGGTGTTCGAACGAAATCGACGTATTACTCAGAACTACGTGTGTACGAACTCCACGCAGCGCTATTTTTTTGTGCTACGAGGCCCGTAGGTCAGACTGTTTACTTTAGACAGCGGCGGTTTAAAATCGCAAAGGGTACTGTCCCCACTCCTTTGGAATTCAGAACGAATTCTTACGCTACGCACGACCCACCTGTTTAGTGAAGAATGCAGCTATTGCAACGCGATCATTTCTTAACGCTTACTTTGAGATTGATTCGAGGATAAATAGTCTAATGCAAGAATCGCAATATGCCCACCCGAGCTGTTCGTTGGGACGATGAGGTCTGTTAATTGTTGCGGCGTCGGCGTGGGCGTCTGAAAAATCGAATGGCTTGCTACTGCAACGCGACTGTTTGAACGCGACGATAATGCAACGAACAGAAATGCAAAAAATTACTATAATTGTTAGTAGCAGCTGCTCGATTGACTTTGAAAAATCTAAGGAAATTGACAAGCCTAAACGCGATTAGTTCGCAACGCTATGTTTAATTTCTGTTCGAACAATTGATTAAAGCATGTGCCCACCCGAGCCGTTTGTTGCAGCAGCAGCATGGGCGTCTGAAAAGTCGAAGAGCAAACTACTGCAACGCGCTGACTGTATGAACGCGACGCTAATTCAACGAGCAGAGATCCGAAAGACAACTTTTCGAAAGCGAACGAACTTTGAGAAATCTTAAAAATTGATCGACGCAATGCGGGATCGTATTTATTCGCAATGCTATTTTTAAATCTACTATGCCCGGCAAACAAGATAAAATCGCGATTATATCATTCGCAACGATACGCTTTAGAGAATTTATTTCAGTGGCAATGGAAATCGTGTCTATTTTATTTCGAACACTAATTTTTATCTCTGTTCAAAATTGATTAAAGCAACGCGTGGTCAATTTCGCAACGCTACTTGCAAATCGCGGACGTGCCCATCCGCGCTGATCGTTGGGCGGCAAAGCCAGCGTAAATACTACTACAACTACTGTTACTACTGCTGCGAGCAACTCTGAGAATACTACTTGTAAAAAAAGAGCATGCGACTCACATTTCGATGCGACGTTGACTCTGGTAGCAGCAGCATCGAAGGAAGACAGTAGACGAAAAAAAGCAGCAACAGGAAGTGCAGATGCGGAGGAACAAAAATTTGTAAAATGGCCAGAAGTGAACACCAGGATGACCAGACTTGACCACTACGACGACCACTGATAATCACTTGAATAATCACTAATAATCGTTGGAATGGCCATTGCTGGTCACTACGATGGTCACTAGTGACCACAGGGTGGACCAAGGGTCAGCAGTAATCCATGGTGGTCCACCCTGGATCAGAACACTTCGCGAGAACACACGCGACGAACACACTACGACGTACGACCACCTTCAACGACAAGCGCGCGCTAACTAATTGAACAATCACACGCCGCTGAACGGTTAACCTTCAGGAACCATCCCCACTTATTTCGATATTGCGAAATATTCAAACGAATTTCTTTCATTAATAAATTCATTATTTCTGGCTTCTTAATGTTTATAACAATTCCGTTTGTTAGAAATATGGTCAAGCAACCCCTTGGCTATTTTGCCATTGAATTTGTTAGTAACAATAACTGGTAGAATCAGAGATACGGAATAATTTTTCGAGCAGGAATATTTCGAGAAATTGTTGCGTTAATAAATTGATTAATTCTTGGGGTTTATTATTCAAAAGAATTTTTTTTGCCAATTATATTATTAAGAACCACGTTGGCTATTTTGTTATTTAATTTGTTAATAAAAATAGCTGATAGAATAAGAGTTGTGGAATGATCTTTCGAGCACGAATGTTTCGAGAAATTGCTGAAACATTAATAAATTAATTGCTTCTTGACGTTCAAGATTTACAAGAATTCTTTTTGCCGGTTATATTATTAACACATATTCACATTTTTTCATCTGTAGAAATGATACAGTCTCTGTAAAAATAACGTAATGTTAAAAATCATATATTTTCTAGTGCTGTATATAATGTTGTATATAATTATACAATCTTTGGTTATAATGATCTCTGTTTTAAAAATTATAATTTAATTTATTTAGAATTAATAGAACGAGAATCAATTATTTTCTGTAATATTTAAATGGCGAATTCTCGTCGTGCTGGCGAATATGTGTTAAGCACTGTTATGGCTATTTTGTCACATTATTTCGAAAGGGAAATAATTAATAATGTCACACATACACAGTGCTTTTAGGACTACGAATGTGTCGTAGAATCGTTACATCGAAAATATTTTACTGATAAATTTATTGTTTCTAGTTGTGTAACGATTAGATGAATTTCTTTCCGAATCAAATCTTTTAGTACTCTCTTATCTGTCTTACTGTCCAATGTTTAAACGAAATTAACTAATACAACTCGCAATGAAGGGAAATTTTCGAAGCGCAAAAGTTGCACAATCGAATTTCACATCGATGTATTAGACGTAATAGTGGGTAAAAATTTCCAAATTCTTGAATAGGACGTTGGAGGTCATAACTGCGACTCAACCGCTACAATGACTTTCAGTTGCTCTTCGAATGTCTCTAAGTATGTATCGCGTGTGGAAATTGCGTGGGTAAATGTTACAATATTTTTATTCGCGAGAAATTGTTCAGTGGAAGAGAAAAACTCCCCATCGGATATCTTCGCAACTCGGAATTATCAGTGATTAATCAAGTGGTCAGTGTTTGGTGACAGTGCTGCGAAAATTAATTTCGTTTTAACCATACAAATTCATACTCGATGATCCTCCGATCGCATCCTTTGCTCGATATGGTCATTGACCCGAGATCAGCCGATCATTGTACGATGTCGATGCTCCCGCGAATCGTGACCGACATTTCCGAGCAACAAATGTACTCTCAACTAAATGTGTGAGTTTACTATCAATGATATTTTTTACGATTCTTTACAGATTCGGCAAATTCACGCTCTGTGACTTATTCATTGGTTCGAACCCGACCCGGAGCTGTTGCATTTCCCGTAGTTACAATAATTTTGATACACTCGTATACATATATTTAATAGTTTGAATAAACTGCGTTAGAATAGTAAATTGGGATAGCAAACAAATCGAGACATAAGAAAACTTTACAAAGGAATTAACGAAAGGTCATTTATTTAAGAAAAGTTGGTTATTTATTTTATTAACAAATAATTACATCTGCTGTTGTTAAAATGAAAATAATTTCCTTTAACCCCTTTTCCTGTAAAATGGATTTATTGGATTCGATATAGGACTTGCTTTTAGTACTCCGACTAGCGGTTTTCTGTTTGCATCATATGGAATTGATGGACTTCTTCGAACTTGCAGAAGATATTCAGACGTGTGTTGAGCAGTGTTGCGTTGCAGAGCGATTTTTACACGTTTTTTCGAATTCGAAACATTTTTATGCTGTGGTACTTTATGTTCTATAACCTGTAATAAATACATACATCAGTAAGACAGTAGTAATTAAATATTTAATATCTGTAAATATCTTTACTCTTATGAATGAAAAATGTATCAATTCCAAACATACGTTCTTTTCATTTTCCATTTTCTTTAATACCGATGACATCCATGCTGGTAGTTGTTTCTTAGGTGCATTCTTCTTTTGAAGATTATCGCTTGCAATTGATTTTTTTACAACCTTTAAACATGTACCGTTACCGGTTAAAGCTGTTGTATTATCAGAAACATCCCATTGGTTACAACTTTTGACTTTCGTTTGCTTTTCAGCTAGTGCGGTATTGACAACTGCAGATTCACTTTTCTTGAGTTTCTTCTTTTTACATCCATTAACATTCTTAACTACTGGAAATAGATTTTTTCTCGCTTTAAAATTAGTTTCTTCTATTTTATTATTAATAATCTTTTCTTTTGTTTCACGTTCTTTTTTCTGCGACATAATATTACATATATCTGATATTTCTGAATTAATTTGTGATTCGCTAGAAATTGGTATTGTCTCAAATTTCATCTTCTTTCTCTTCTTTCCAACAGCGTCCATTCTTGTTATGCTATCTTCATTTGTATCATCTTTTGATTCTTCTTCGCTAAATGTATTGTTTTCATCCTCCGTCAATTCCGTATTTCTTTTCCTTTTACGTTTTTTGGACGTTGTATCAGAATATAATTCCTCTTCGAACTGCAGAAGACGTTTTGCAGCTAATTTCGTGTCTGTATCCTTCTTTCGCGTATTTGGTAGACTTATCTTCTTAATGCCAAGAGGCATTTTGCCTTCTGACAATTGTACGAATCTAAAAATTGAATTTATTGAAGTGTCATTCTTTTTATGTATCTGTAAACTTTCCTATTTTTAGTTGACTACTACTTACTCTTTAATAAGACGTTGTAGTTGTCTACGTGATTTTGTTGTTGATGAGGGATGATACTTATATTGTGTTAACAGTGTTACAATATCTTTAGGATTAAAAGGTATTTGTGGCAATTCAACATCTACTCTTCCAGCTCTCGGATCTAATGCTTTTCCAGAATTACTCTGTGAAACTTTCTTTGTATTAAATGCACTACCGTATTCTTCTTCTTCTTCATCTGATATCTCTATTTTTTCTACTGCATCAATGGAGCCATTAGGAAAGCCAGCCTACACATATGCAATGTACATTATATTGCAAAAATATATAATGTATAATATATATAACATTTATTCAAAATTTTGTAATACTCACAGCTCTCCAGGCTTGAAATTTGTCTATGTAATCCATTCCAATATCTGATTGGAAAATTAAACATCTAAAAATATGTCTCATAACATGCCTAATTTGTCGTTCGTCATCCATAATTATAAAGTACGAAACAAACGGTTTCGCAAGTTCTGTAACTACCTCCTCAGGTATATTTCCTTCACTGACCTACAATGGTAAATGATTTATCATGTAACATTGCTTCCTCTGTAAATATCAATCACTGAAATAGTAATAATACCTTTGACAGTTCTTCTAAGAATATTTCTGTTACATGCATGTTGAAACCTTGACATATTTTTGGATCTACAAACAGCTTCTCAAGTATTTCAGCGAAACCTTTAATCCATTCCATGTCCCATGATCTTTCTTTGCATTTTATAAAAGTTTGACGAATCACTCTTCTCACTAGCTGTAAAAAAATGTGTATTCACATTATATGAATGAAAGAGAGAGAGAAGAATAATTTAGTAAAAGTATTCAGCTTACCATACAAAATTTGTCTAATCTGTATTGATCTATACCTAGCCATTCTGTACCTAATGTTCTGAAAGCACACTTGGTATAAAGCAATACCAAATCTTTTACATCGAAACAATGTACAATTCTACTAAGAGATTCTGCTAATTCCTCTTGAACTAAAGGCTTATCCGACATCCACATACAATAGAACAATCCTTTCCACAGACGTGTGAAATCTGCTTCTGTAAATACTAATAACAAAATATACTTTATTAATTATCTGTATATTTACCACTACCTTTCACTATTATTATACTGCTAATTTTATACATTTACATTTTATGTAAATATGTAAAACAAAAATCGGCCTTTTCAAATAATATCTTAATTTACGAAAAAGAGAGAATTTTTGTATGAACCTTTGAAAACTATTTGTTATACGGCATTTTAATTCCATTTGTTGCAAGACAACCAGTTGTACTTTGTATAACATATACAAATTTATTTTTATTTCTATTTCAGTAACACAAAATTAAACAAATTCAATTAATTTAATTCCCCTTACCAAATGAACTTTTCGACCGAACTGTCAACCATTTCTTTAGATTTTTAAGTATTCTGTCTCGAACCCTTTTATCGTTGCTCGATAACAATCGAGCAAATTTGATTTCCTGGGCAACAATAATTGTCTTCCCACTTTTAACGTCTCCTAATACGCGTTTCGCAGACGTTTTCAGCGATGCACGTGCGTGCCCCTGTGCTCTTTTAACCGCCATTCGTAAGAAATAATACGGTACTTTAAATATTTTATGCTTTTCGTTGCTTCACATCAAATTAGTCATTTCTAATTTATACTTTTCTCGTGCGCATTCATGTTTGAATAATACAGACTTCTAAATTGCATTTCACTCTTTCAATAAAAGACAACAAATATAGGTATAAATTGGGTTACTGCACTTCCTTTCATTCGTTTCGATGCGAAGTAACGTTGGTAGGTTGATTCAGTTTTACCAAATACTGAAAGCGCGACGGCACGATCGCAGGTACGATTTGCAATGAAGCTGCCGTAGTAAAACAATTAGTCCTACTCTAGCACATCTTCCGGCTGCAGTTTGAAGTAGGCTCATCTTACTCGTACGTGAACATAGTTAGTTAAACCGCCATCTTTAAATACTATTTCGAGGGAACTTCAAACGACTGTATTTTATTTATTGTAAAATTAATGATATTATAATCCACTGGATTCTTACGCAACATTGTTTATTCAAAATTTCGTACTATTAAAATTCTCCAAACTTTCAAAGTTACTAGACATCTCAAAGAAGATTCGAACGCATACTCTGATCCGAGCAGATAGCCTCTCTTACCAAAATGAGTGCTCCATGCTCTGTCCCTCTATTTCTGTTCCAAAGTCCGTGGTGTCGTTACATATGTATAGTTTCTATGTATGCACCACTACATACTCATAGCTTTTCAAACTTGCGTAGAGCACATATCGATTCAAGCGTGATAAAGCAACCGTCACTTTCGCACAAGTGTTCTGTCAGTTACGTTTTATTAGTATAAAATAATCATTTATATATTACAATCAAACATGGAATCCACAATCGTACACTTGGAGCAGAGTGTAAGTAATCTTAAATAACTTCTAACTTCGACTTTTATTTAATCCGTGCATTTGGTCAGATTATAAATGATGAATCTCGTATTCAAATAGTTTATAAATACCAAATGATCAAATGTCTCTTTGCTGCGAATAGTTTTAAATATTTTTCACAGTTCTTTTAAATCGACAGGTTAAACAAGCTGATGGAAAATTGGATATGATCGCGTGGAAAATTGACACTTTCGAGAAGCAATTTGAAAACTCGGATAGCGAGGTATGCTTTGTTTAAAATAATGCTCCTAAGTTAATAGCGAATTATAAAATGTATTCAAATATGTGAACATTAATATAGAAATGAATCACAAAAATTGGTAAAAAATAAGCTGTGACTGTTTTTATATTCTAACGAATCGAATTTAACATGAATTGGTCTTATTTTTTTAACCACGACAAAATGATAACAATCGTGTTTATAACAAATTCCTTTTTTTTTATATAAACGTATCCAATTCAAATTCATAGTTTTATATAATAGTTAGTACTAAAATAATTACGATTACAAGTCACAGTAATCATTTATGAAATGATCAAAATGTAATTGATAATTTTAACAATTGACATTTGCAAAGAAAGTTTTTCTTATAATGCTATTGTAATTGAAATTTATTCAAGTTTTAATTACGGTTGCCATTTTCTATTTTACTTAGTTATTTTATTGTTGCATTCAATAATTTTTGATGTTAGAAAATATAAAAATAGATATCATGTATGTATAAATCCATACACAGGCATACATACATAAATACGTACAGGCTAAGCGATTATGTTCTGTGATTTTAATTTCAGTTTTGGTTCTCTATTTTTTCTCATGCTTTGTCATCAAAATTATTTATTCGACTAGCGTGAAATATTATAATTTAATGTTTTCATTATATCCCAGATCGACAATTATATTTTGTCTTTAAGTTGCTGTTTATTTTGTACTTTTAACAGATCTCTGTGCTTCGTCTATTAAGGTCTGTTCATCAAGTCACAAAAGATTATGAGAATCTTCATCGAGAGATATTGGAGGTACAGCAATTGCAAAAGCAACTTTCAGATTCGCTTAAAACGCAGTTATCCCAAGTTGTCGGACATTTTAATTTGCTGCGTAGCAAGATTGTGGAGCAACACAAAAATCCACAGTTAAAATAAAATTAGAATACTTAGCGAATCTTTATCTTATTTTTATTAACTATTTCATACTATAAGTATATAGTTAATGTATTTTCATAAACTGCCTTTAAATTCTTTAAAAACTAATTTATTGATTTAAACAAAATTTTCGAGTAGCGATGATTGAATGCAATAGCACATACTTATTGTTTGTAGAGTTATGTGAAACATTCTTTAAAAGACACGTATATGACATTGTAACGTTAGGATGAGGTACTTGTGAAGGGACTGTACCAAGATCTGGCTATGAATTTATTTAAAATCGAAAATGGTCAATGTATCAAGGGTGGATTCTAATAGATTTAGTCGGAATTGAAGAACTAGTTGCTAATTTTCAGTGTATTCATACATGTCGCCGGAAAAAGTAATGCCTTTTCCGGAAACGCGCGGGCGGAGATTTTTCTTTAAACTACCGCTCTGTTTAGCGGGGGAAAAACGACTTCGTGTCGCTGACTTTTGGTGACGCTAATTTTTGGACTGTCCCAGGCTACGCTGTCGCGCGGCCGCCCAGCTCCGTAACAGTACACGGCAATCGATGAAGAATACAGAGTATAGTTATCTTTCCAGGCTTGGAAAGATCAAGATAGATTTTCTGGCCCGATCCCTGGTATCTGCAAGCGGACAGTTGTTATGACTATTACGGTCGCCAACCGTGTGCTGTTACAACATTAATGAAGAAAAAGAGTAAAATTTTTTCATTAATGAAAACTTCCGTAATTTTTATTTTTAATATAACATGTGTACATGGTCAGTATATTATTAACACTAAAACTATCAAGCAGTAAAAGTGCTTGGAAAACTGAATTCATTCAGACTTTGCATGAATTGTAGTATATATACTGGAATAAATGAAGACGTTTAATATCTTTTTACAATAACATCCGTATAATTTTAATAACCATAGAATGAAAAACTTTAACCAATCATTTTGACTGGTCTGGTAGTTCTAATGTTAATTTTGTTTAAATATTTGTATTTCTTAGCGTTTTACTAAACGATTATAATAATTGCAATATTTTAAATTGTATACATATATAAAAATTAAAAGTTTATTTAATTTATCCACGTAGGTCTTATTTATTATTTAGCAGCAATTATATCTTCTGATGATTACTCACATCTTATAGTATACATTTCTAAATTAAATTCTTAAATATAGAAATCCTCTGAAAATCTTACAACATTTCGTCAAAAAGAACTCGTCACGTATATATATATTATATGTATTTTATAATATGAAAGAATAAGATACAAATATGAAAAATACATAGAAAATGAGTTTTTTATATGTGTGTATAAAAAAAAGATAAAATAAAAGTCTGTTTGCATTCATAACTATGAATCAAATAATATAAATATATAGTATATATTGTTATCCCAAAATAACAGAGCTTGTATTTCGTTGTACAAGGTAAAATTCATATGATTTTGTAGTTATAAAAACAAATGAATTAATGAATTTGATTTATTAGAATCTAAATAGTAATATCAAGTGTGGAAATTATGAGATAATTTTTACAATTATGAACAACAGGTAGTTATGTAATCAATTAGGGCAGTATTACGAAATATTGAAAAAATATTTCTGTTATCAACTTTCATGTATCTAACATAGTTGCTCGGTAATTTGCTGATTATCTGATCCGAAGTCTTAAGATTTTAGTGGCTCAAAATTAAAGATCTTCAAAGGACTTACTATACATTATATGCTGTTTACTGTCATTGTTACATTTTAATCTTTTAATGTATGATTGCTTTAAAATAGTATGGGATCAACAGGTACTATTGACAAGTAACTTATTTGACTTCCTCAGTGAGTGTGATATTGGGGCCAATCTATATGCTTATATATCCTCACAAAATGAGAGTACCAGTAAGATTTGAAGACATTACTGTTTTGTTCAAACATGTTAATTTTTAAGTAATACCGTATGTGAGTATCGTACGTACGATTTGAAATCATTACTTACAAATTATGTCATTTCATATTGTTTACATAAAAATGAGTTCAAGATAACTCTTTGTGACAAGGATGTTTTTGGAAATTTAAGGATATTATCTATATAAATTATAGTTGCAACTATAAATAATATTATTTATTTTCTTAAAAAAAATGTCGATTCTAATTATTTGTCTGTAAGTACTTTTAACTTATTCTTCTACACATTGAACATTCTCTTTCGAATGTGTGAAGCGTTTGTGCCCCTCAATTTATGTAAACTGTGTGATAATAGTGCCAAAGTTAATGTAAAATTTTGTTCTCATTTACTGCATAATGTAGTAGTTACATGTATGTATGTGACGCATGTACGCCGAATGGCAGCAACATGATATTTATATTTTAAAGAATATTCAATCAAATTTTATTATTATAATCTCGAAAATGCAATTACTACTGAAGACGGTGTAAATCACTAGTAATTCCATCGTTTCTATAAATAATCAAAAGATCTCAAAAATATTATCTTACGTAAAATATAGCGAAGATTAACACTTCTTTTCATCTACTAAATATTTCCATTCAAAATGACTATTATACATGCAGTTATAGTATGCCAATATGAAACTATCTCTAGCAATTCTAACGATTCTTGATTTAATTGCATCATACATACTAAACTATGCATGTTTGTGAAATATTCTTTACAAGTGACATACTATGTTCTTGTACCGTTATATTATAGAAATATTTAATTGCACAGAAATTATGTTTATTATAGTGTTTAAGTATTTGTTCAAAGTAAATGAGATTTGTAGTATGTATGGGCGTGTATGATATAGTAAGAGGGGAAGTGTATTTTACAACACAAGAGTAATGATAAAAATGTGCAAAGCTTAGGCTTGCATAAATTAGGATATGGAGAAATAACATTGCCTTAAGACACAGGTGTGCGTTTAACGATCTACATAAGCTATGTTGAAGTTAAGTACGTGTTATTATGATAATTATAAGTTAAAAGATTCTGTAACATAGTAATACGAGAAATGTGTCTTTCCAGTTATATTAATTGATCAATTATGTAAATTCGGATGAAATATTTTCATTTCATATCGAAAAATTCAATTCGTATCTTATTATACTAAATTTCATGTAATTTTCAATTTTCAAGTAGATATCTAAAATATATTTAAAACAGTTTTCCTACACAATTTAATAATATTCATTTGTTCTATTTCTTCGTTTCTTGTTCACTATTGCTGAACCGAAAACTTATCGTTGCTTAACTGAAAACAAAGAACTATGTAAACGTTTTAATAATATTGGCCTGAATGGAGTAACTGAGTTTTATTTTCAGATTATTAGATTATCCTCTTAAATCACGAAATTCAATCACTTATTAAACGTAGACACTCTTCGCGAGAAATCCCTCTAAGTCAATACTAATAAAATTGGGGAAGAAAATATTTGTGATACTCAGTGACTCACATGTTCATCAGGGCTAATCTATATTTCAGTTAACCAGTCATGTGTCTTATTAAAATCGGACAAAGGAACTTCAGTTTTCGTGTAAAGAATGGTAACTGAAAATATAAATCAGTTCCTAGATTGATCTCTAGCCTTTACCTAAGCAATTAGACTCGATATACACGAAATTGCATTCATACATATATGTGTAATCATATTATAACGGCGTCGATCACAGTCACGCATTTTTACGCTTATAATAATTTAAATTATTATATCTTTTAATTTACGTTCAGTTATGAGTTCTTCAGGGAAGTTAATTTTATTTGTAATTCAGATTTCAATGTGATTCTTAACAAATAATGGCTTTGAAAACGCTCTATAAATTTAATAATTAAAGAGTTACATGAGCAATTTTCGCGCAGTGTTTTTCTGTTACGGGTGTTGTATAATTTAAATTCAAACAAGTACGATGTGTTTAAATGCACGTGGCTGTGATTGGGCGATAAATAGTTTAATGCACGTGAAAAAAATGATTTTAGAATAGACGTAAAATATAAGTTAAGAGAAAAATGGTCTGGAACACATTTTAAACGTGCCAAAACGCTTTGGTCAATTATTATCATACACCATTCAGTTTGTTCAACGCTGATTTTACATGTAGTCAGCGTTTACATGTAGCTTACATATCATATCTTCATGGTTTCTCGAGAGTCTGTTTCGCAATTTATCCGCGATAATCGGAAGAGGCTCGGCGATCTTTCATTTCAAATCAAACCAAATCAAATGTTGTTATTGTGCGAGGAATTCTTTATTAAAAACGTGGCACAGTTTCTAGTTAGATTTTTTTCTAAGTAAATTGTGAAGAATTTTTTAAAATGATTCAATTTAAGGGAATAAATGAATTGTAATAGAAGTGTCTAGGAAATTATTATTTTTCGAAATGTTGCTGCAATTAAATTTGTCGTCGTGAACGTTTGAAAATATCTAGGGCTGTGATTCAGATGCGAGAATAAAAAAAAATTCAGTTTCGGGTTTAATAAAGATCCTCGCACATCTCTTACGTTTTTAAAAAATTGTTAACAAAGTAAATCTTTAACGCATGTTTTACACTTAGATGAAACGAATAAGCGTGACGTATCGATTGCTATCTTGTACAAGTTCTCCATTGTTTACACGTTGTTCCGACACCGAGTTGTATTGCCGGAACGCTTGAACAGTTTGAAATATTTATGAATGTTTTGCGAATAGCAATAATTTCGTTGAAACATTTAGACAGGTATATTATGCGATGTAAGAAACGAACCAAACGTTGAAAATCGATGAACCGCTTAAAACTATTGTATGATACACGATTGCTCAATCCTTCGATGTATGTTAAAAAAAAAGAAATTGTAACACGACAAGACAATTGTATCTTCTTAAACATTTATCACACTATTATGTAATAAATTGTTAACACCGTAGCAGAACATCAGCGAGAAGTTATTTTTTTTGTCTCGTTTAATTTTGTCCCCTTTAATATGACATGTTCTAGTTTTATGCAATACAGGGTGCTGGATGCAGTTAGTAAGTCGTTCTCGTGATTTTGATTCCCTCGATGGAAATTTACGTTTACGCAAAGGGGTAAAAAGACTTGTTTTTATTAAGTGATTCCATGAATCAGAGTTAACAAGTAAAATTGCAAATGTATGCTTTCAAGTTAGACTGAGGAAAAGAACTGGAACGAAAAAAGAAGAAAGTTTTTCTGCTTAACATAACCTTCTTTTTTTATAACCTTGACGTAACCCTGCCATCGGTGCCCCTGTCATGTAAGATTAAAACTGTATGTTTTCAAGTTAGACTGAAGAGAAGAACTGGAACACAAAAACGAAGAAAGTTTTTCTGCAGCCAATGGAATGTCGTTGAAACATCCAGGAAAAGTGCAATAACCCCGAGGGGCCGTGTCATCTGCGAATCAATTGGATCCGCCGTATCGATTAGAAATTTACGAGAAATCGCGCGGGCAGGGGCCAGTCGCCGAGGCGATCTACAATTTCCTTTTCATAGTGTTTGCGTTGCACTCGGGAACTATAGATTCTTTCCGCTCAATTTCCGTCGCGTATCCTGCGAAAGTACAGCTTCGCGGAAGCGTCGATGAATCTGTTCGACGTCAAGAGTTCGTGTTGCATCGATGCAATCGAATCGCTTCGTTCGCGTAACACGCGCATGATTTTTCCAAAACGAACTTGCTCGAGTGATCTAGTTGTAATAGTTTACACGATCTCCTACATTTCAGGCATTTCATTCGGCTTTTGGAAATAATAATTCCTCTTAACGTTGTGAACATAGTTGACGTATAATTTGTAAAGGAACGCTTTGTATCTGTCAAAGTATATTATATTATACAAAGTCATATTTTCCACCTCCATTGAGTACAAGATTTTATGTATTAAAAATAAGTGAAGCTTAAGGACGAATGTAAATTTCGATACGTTAAAAAGCTGTGCAGCCGTGCGCTCGAATGAAATTTCACGATCTGCGGAAACGTCAATGCCCCCTTTTTTGCCAGTGACAATAAATTTTCTGCTCAATTTGCGGCCAATTGTCACGAGAAAGTATGACCGTCACTCGATGTCAACGTAGGAAGAAACGGAGCTATCGTTGTAATCTGTGTAAAACGCAGACGTTCTGTATATCATCAGCGCCGTAAAGCGTGATCTTACGACCAGTCATAATCGTTTGTCGTCGAAATAAGCGTCTTAATTAAATAACACGAAGACACGGTTACACCAGAAATTATTTGGTCGAAGTTCCGGGTAAAAGTTGCCATAAAAATGGCAATCACTCGTAATGAAGCGGTAAAATGAAACGCAGATTGTTATATCACTTCCCATGTGCTTCATTCGATTCGCTTTCAGAAAGCGTATTTTTTTTATTTAAAAAATTTCTATTCGAGCCGAGGAATTCGAATGAATTTTTAATAGAATAAAACTTGGAAAAAATGTAGTCCAGACAGTGATTTTAAAAGTAGTCGAACTGAAGCCACTGCATTTATATTTACTAATTTTCTGCTTCTTCAACTTCACACTTTATGCACTGTCGACTGAAGATATCTCGACTACATTTCACTCTTCAGCTGATTCTAATATTCGGGTTTAACGAACTTGCTGTACCAATTACTATAATATCAATATACTCTCCGCGAGCGTTCTCATAATAGTTAGTTAAAGCCTATAAACATTCATGTACCTCGTGTAAATTAAATTACAGTATATTACGCTTATTATAAATGTAATTTGTATTGAATCAAATGAAATTGCACCTTCAATCAAACATGCAATTTATATTATAGGAATGTTATTACATTGAACGTTTAATAAAGAATACAATTTCATTTCAGTTTATTTTTTATTTATAGAGAATAATAGTAAGAATAATTTCACTTTGTCAATAGGAAAATTGATTAAATAAAATGACTTTATATCGTATTATTAGGTGCAATATTCGCTACACGTACATATTAGAATTTCGCATGCTAAAGAAATGATCGTCAAGGTTGTTGATTCTCTTCGAACTATGCGTCTACGAAGTAACTGGTACAGTGCTTGAAGGTCTTATTAGACTATCAATCAGATCTGATGTTAATTTACTGCTAAGTGGAAATCGTTTTATACTTCTGCGGAAAATAACAATTTTTTCACACCAATTTTAAACAGCAGGTGTCACGTATTAATGTAATTATTAACTCTGCTATGAGAACTTCAAATAAAAATTTGTTAAACAATTTGATTTACAGGTGTTATTACATCCTGCCCCATTAAACTATTTTCTATTAGCATTACACTTGTAACTATAACTATTATTACTTTTTATTTAATAGAGGTACTAGACGACAAGTAGAACATTTCAAATAATTAAAAACAGCAGCGGTTATTAAATTCCATATTAAATTTATCAGAATTGAAAAAAGACTGTTCTTTTCGCATTCCTGTTGCACAAAGATATAACATTCTTTTTGTAATAAAAATAAAATTTCGTTTATCTACAAGATTTTGTTTGCTTTTGTAGATTTAGCTATAGCTTTCTATTATTTCTAGATTACTTGAAAAAATTCTTTACGTTGCGTTGTAACGTATTTTCGAAATTTTTGACATTTTGAACGAGAATAGTGGGCACTGTTATTTTTTTTAATAGAAATTGCGTCCGCTATAGGAAAGGCACGGGGAGCGCCTCCGGATGCGATCTTTTCCCCTGAACGACATCTGCGCGTTCGTACATAGGTGTAGCATACCAGATCGAGTCGTGCAGTGTCGTGCCGTGAATACTGGCGATCGGTTCGTTCTAATGACCTACTCCTACGTCGCGAGGGGGGCCCGTACGTACACGGCATCGGGCAAACTTTAGCTCAGTCGTCGAGTGACCGGGGTCTGGGCCTTTTCCATGGTGCCCGAGAGACGTGCCCACTTCCGAAGAGAGTCCGCGCGCCTTTCGTTTCTTCGCCACAGACGGTACGGACGGTACGTGTTCGCCGCCGGCTTTTGACCCTCGATGACAAACGAGGTGGTTCAGTGCCGTGAGACGTGTCCTGTTCCGGATACATTCGCCGCTATCTCGCTGAGAATTAAGCCGAACACCATCGCGGAAACAGAAGACCACCGCGCGAAGCCCTTCGTGTCAAGCAAGTACGGAGAAGCCTAATTATATTCGAATATTAATCATCCGCACGTGACCATGTTTCGAACGAATTCAGACGTTTCGCCAGATCGAAGAAGATTTCCTCTTTTGTTCTATGCACATTTTAGCATTTACACATGCCACGTTTCAGGTGTTAGCACGTTTCTAAAATACACAGCAATAGGTTAGCAATAGGTTCACGTTTGTTTCATGTGCGATTGTTGAGATTGTAAAGCTACATTTATCGGGAATTTGCACGCGTTACTTTCAATGCATACTTCGATAACAATTGCTAGAAAAGTGGAATTGTATGCTTCTTTCATGAATTGAGAATAGTCGTCATTAATGCTTCGCAAGAACAGATTATGCAGCTTAGGATTTAAACGATGGAAAGAGAAATGTATATTACATTAAATCAGTTTATTTATATTATATCAGTAACAATCTGCAATATCAGCCAGGTGGATTCTAAATTTCATCGAGGTCTCGTGGCTTTCTTTATTTGCATAAAGGTCGCGCGAGAGAACTTTTCCCAGAACTCTAACACTTTCGTTTTAATTACTCGTTGTGAACAATACATTTTCGAAAGGTGTCGTCGTTGATGCTATCGTTCTTCTCCTTGCATTAATAAATCATTCTCAGTATAATAATTAAAGGACGACATAATATCGAAATCACTTTCCAAGTTCTTATCAGTTTTTACAGTTTCATGAAATCTACTGTTTTTTTTTTATTCGTATCGTTTCACTTTGCAACAATTACAGTGTGTGAATTTACAAAACGCGAGATATCATTTTGCTAACACTATAAATGTGAAGGCAAAATTTATATTCTGTTAACACGTGTTCTTCTAACATACTTCTACAGTTCGTGGTCTCATTGTCAGCGCAGTCGTAAATTTTTGGTAGCGACTTTCTAAGATCGGTAAGTATATCATGCATTGCGAGCGTATCGAATGTACATAACAACAAGCAGACAACGACGCGCAGTGAAATTAGACCACCGAATGAAGGGCGCTTCACGATTAACATAATGAATAGAATTATTGTGCTGTTTGCTTTACGTATCTACATAAGTTCAATGAACTGTTTATTTTGACGAATTTGCACGCGTGCAGATTTCATTGACGAAACAGCATTATGCTAGCAGTAATGCTTGGCATTGTTAATGCTGAAGAAAATGAACTTGATTAAATGTTATTTAGGCGTCTTCGTAGAAAAGACTTCGCCGACAATATATATTTTGTCTACGGTATACAAATTGTCCAATTTGCTGTATTAGAAATAATTACATTTTCTCAGTTATAATTCCCTGATACACAGTATCACGGATCTATATTCCGTGTAGGAAAATTTAAAATATAGACTGTTCTCAGATGCGACTTTAATCGTATGCAAATCATATTTAATTATATGCGCATGAAATCGTTGGCATCAGAAAAGGTATAGTAAAAAGTTGTTGAAGCTCGCTATCCTTTCAGTCCTTTAAAATAAAATTTTATCTAACGTTATCAGAATCGACAGCGCGTGGAGATACAAGTTGTCTTTTTTTTTTTTGAGAGAGAGAGAGTTAAAACGTTTCTATTAGTTATTATCACTTTCTATTGACTGAATATTATTCCATTTTTAGGAAAGCTTGAATATCGATGAAATCGAAATTATGATATCAATTAAGATCGATCGATAACGTGGTACACGAGAGGTATAAAAAATATCGTAAATCATCGCGAGTAACAAATACAATAAAATACGAAACTGCCTTGAACTAAAGCAAATAAAATATAATAAATAAAGTATAAGTAAAGTATAATAAATAAAATATAAGTAAAGTACTTTAAAGTGGTTAAAAGCCTGTCACAGACTTTCCAATCAACCCTGCGCAGCTACGTACTTTAATTTATTACTACGTGGCAGTGAAATTCATTCTTGCATATTAGTCTCCGCGGAATAATATTTCTAAGTCGACACGTTGCATTAGGTATGCCATTCACACAATTTCAGTCTACCTACTTTCGGAATACATATTCAATTCAATTACTAGTAACTAGACTACGACCCATAGACAAGAATTTATGTGTATCTTTAGAAAACGCATTTTTACATAAACGAGCATTTCCATCGGCAAATTATACTTTCCATTTACATTTAAAACGTTCAATAAAATTGTTGATATTGTTAGTGCAAGTGTGATGATGCTACAGTTTATGTTACGACGCTATTTATTCAAGAATAATTTCTTCGTTAGTCATGATTGAATTTATTTATCTATTCATTCTTTTTTATTATTTATTTATTCTTCCTTATGCAGCGATATCAAAATTTATGCAAATTATAATATTAATATTATTATCGTTTCATATGTCATTTTACAAAATTTAGAATATAAAAATGCTATTAAACGTTGTTAATTTGTACGTTTCTCGTATCTTAAAGCTTCGTAACTGCCATAAATGCATAAAGATCAGCATCATACCTAATTATAACTTTTAGCCAAGGTGTATTAGCCATAGTACTTTTATCCTCTTATTTCCATCGTTTTAGAAAAATATAAAATTTAATAACGGCGCGGTATATTTACTATATGATAGTATAGCATATTTACTATATCATATATTTACTATAGGATTTTTTTGAAAACCGAATAGATTCTTTGGTAATTTGTTATACTGTTTGCATTTCGGTTTAATTAAAGGAACAGTTCCAACAAAAAACATTAATAATGCCGCTAGCCGAGTGGTTTCGTCATTTCTCTCGCTTCGTCACTTCTCGCCGGTTGCTTTCCAGTCCATGAATCACCATAATTTCGCATTACGTTTAACTTAACGTCGGAACTGTCATTATCATCGAATCGGATTGCAGTTTTTCCCGTTAGTTACGATGAACGGTGCGCGTTCGTTAAAATCGTGCAACATCGTTGAATATCATGAATGATGTTTCGCTAATGACACGCGGCTTTCATTAATTCTGGCAAAAAACAATGCTGACTCAGGAGTATCGGTATTTTCCCTTTCGTCCAATCAATATAGGTGCATACACGATAAGATAGATATTCGCGTAAGGTTCTGATAGCTAGTTCACGACAGTGGTGTGCCTTGTACCCAACCGGTTTCCCAGTTTCTCCTTTGTGTCCAGTTGGCCGTGGCCTCCCAGAAGGGAATTTAGCTGAGTCCAACTTCGAGGCATTGTTAAAATCTCGCGTTCCGGCCATATTATTTAATTCATTTTGACACATCTTCTGGTATTTCTCGCAAAGAAACTGTAATACCTTTTGCAGTCACATTTGCAAAGAGTATTTATTCATGTTTCGACAATGTTTTAAACAATTTTCGGATGAAAAATTAATAGATATTTATTCTTTTAAGCCACATTGTATTCAATTTTAGCGATTGTTATATTCAATTTTAACGAGTTCTCGATCCGGTTCAGACTTCCAGGCTCCTCTGCCTCACGGTAAATAATAATAA
The DNA here is from genome assembly GCF_028453695.1 of Augochlora pura. Classification (NCBI taxonomy): domain Eukaryota; kingdom Metazoa; phylum Arthropoda; class Insecta; order Hymenoptera; family Halictidae; genus Augochlora; species Augochlora pura. Next base: position 39,557,505 of record NC_135778.1, read on the forward strand.
ACGTGATTGTTAATGGAAACTTAATTTTTAATCGATTTGAAATAGGAGGTAAAATTAATTATAATTGATTTGAAATAGGAGATAAATTTAATTATAATTGATTTGAAATAAGTAGTAAAATTAATTATAATTGATTTGAAATAGAAGGTAAAATTATTTATAATAAATTTTTCATAGGAATTAGCTAATAATGAATTTTTAAATAATCCGCAATATTACTTTTATTGAAAAATAAAGAGTTTGACGTCACCATCTTGACGCGTTTTCGCGGTTTCGTTCAATAATTCTTGATTACGTTAGTCTTGTGACGATTAACGCAGAGCGCTAATAGAGCAATTAAAACATTAAAAATAGAGAAATGTGAACGTGTATTGACCTTGTAATTAGCCTAGTTTCCACGGAGTTGTATTTCCGTGGAAATCTAAAGCCTAGTTTACGCAGGCTGATCATCGCCAGATATTCGAATTCAGTAGCTGTGCAAGTATTGCTGATACTATAGCAAATTTGTATCTTGAATAAAAACTATTATAAATATTGAAAAACTATTTTCAGTATTTTTGTCAAAGGGGTGCATCGTTCCTGTGTGAAAGGCAACGAAACCGATATTTCTGCATTTATTTTGGAAAGTAAATGCCGCTATGTAAATCTTTTTACGCCAAGTACTTGATAGAATACACCTGTTCTCTAGTACGTAGATTTTGTTTTGGACCATGTAATTAGGCCATTCATACATTTCCGGTAAAAGTTGTTTTCTTCAATAGTCCGCTTTCCACCGTTTTCTACTTTCTTTACTTCCGATCACTGAGATACGGTGCTCAGATAACATTCCGATAGATAATTTGTTTAAGAACGATTTGTTGAAAATAAGGATTTGTGTTTAGATTTTTTTTTTAAATAAATAACAGTTAAATGTATAATTGCAAGTTGGCTCTACGAGACCAATATTATTATAAGTTAAATATTATTACAATATATAACCTTCTGTAAAATATAATATATTATTATAATATATTACCTTCTATAATATATAACATATTATTACAATATATTACCTTATATAATATATATTCGAACAAACAGAATGTTACTAAAATTTTCAGAATGCAAAATTAGTTAAACAAATAGTTGCCACCATAGATTTTAACTATCTAGTTCCAGTATTATTAAATGAAACAACTTTGACACCGTGGCAATTTTTGTGATCGTGTTAATTGAATGAAATAACAATGCTAAACTAAAAACTAACAATCGAACGTTGCAATGATTTGGATACATGAAATTTTAGGGTGTTGGACTCGTCGCTGCAAGGATGCGCCTCTACACGTTCAGTTTGTTACTCATAAGCGCGCTCGTCGTAAGGAAAGCTTCGGCCCATGGAAGATTAATAGAGCCACCCTCGAGAGCCTCGATGTGGCGATACGGTTTCGATACGCCCCACGATTACAATGATCACGAATGTTACTGCGGCGGCTTCACGAGGCAATGGCAACGAAACAAAGGGAACTGCGGGATCTGCGGGGACGCTTGGGACATGCCGGCGGTAAGATGGAAACTTAAGCTATAAATAAATTCAATTTATCAAGAAAAACC